>NC_091266.1:19411439-19714469 GCF_042477335.2 Ovis canadensis
TCTGCCCTCTGATGCCCTCTTGCAACACCTACCATCTTCCTTGGAACAATAGACTGATTCCAAATAGGAAAAGGAGTATGTCAAGGCTGAATATGGTCACCCTGCTTATTTAACTTATATGCAGAGTACATCAGGAGAAACGCTGGACTGGAAGAAACACAAGCTGGAATCAAGATTGCTGGCAGAAATATCAATTACCTCAGATATACATATGACACCACCCTTATAGCAGAAAGTGAAGAGGAACTAAAAAGCCTCTTGATGGAAGTAAAAGAGGAGAGTGAAAAGTTGGCTTAAAGCTCAACATTCAGAAAATGAAGATCATGGCATCCGGTCCCATCACTCCATGGGAAATAGATGGACAAACAGCGGAAACAGTGTCAGACTTTATTTTTTGGGGCTCCAAAATCACTGCAGATGGTGACTGCAGCCATGACATTAAAAGACATTTACTCCTTGGGAGAAAAGTTATGACCAACCTAGATAGCATACTCAAAAGCAGAGACTTTACTTTGCCAACTAAGGTCCGTCTAGTCAAGGCTATGGTTTTTCCAGTAGTCAAGTATGGATGTGAGAGTTGGACTGCGAAGAAGGCTGAGCACCGAAGAATTGATGCTTTCGAAGTGTGGTGTTGGAGAAGACTCTTGAGAGTCCCTTGGACTGCAAGGAGCTCCAACCAGTTTATTCTGAAGGGGATCAACCCTGGGATTTCTTTGGAAGGAATGACGCTAAAGCTGAAACTCCAATACTTTGGCCACCTCATGCAAAGAGTTTACTCATTGTAAAAGACTTTGATGCTGGGAGGGATTGAGGGCAGGAGGAGAAGGGGATGACCGAGGATGAGATGGCTGGATGACATCACGGACTAGATGGACATGAGTCTGAGTGAACTCCAAGAGTTGGTGATGGACAGGGAGGCCTGGCGTGCTACAATTCATGGGGTCGCAAAGAGTCGGATACGACTGAGCGACTGAAATGAACTGAACTGAACTGATGCAGATGACACCACCCTTATGGCAGAACCTGAAGAAGAACTAAAAAGCCTCTTGATGAAAGTGAAAGAGGAGAATGAAAAAGCTGGCTTAAAGCTCAACATTCAAAAAACTAAGATCATGGCATCTGGTCCCATCCCTTCATGGGAAATAGATGAGGAAACAGTGGAAACAGTGTCAGATTTTATTTTTGGGGGGCTCCAAAATCACTGCAGATGGTGATTGCAGCCATGACATTCCTTCCTTACTCCTTGGAAGGAAGGTTTTGACCAACGTAGATAGTATATTGAAAAGCAGAGACATTACTTTGCCAACAAAGGTCCATCTAGTCAAGGCTATGGTTTTTATAGTGGTCATATATGGATGTGAGAGTTGGACTGTGAAGAAAGCTGAGTGCCGAAGAATTGATGCTTTTGAAGTGTGGTGTTGGAGAAGACTCTTGAGAGTCCCTTGGACTGCAAGGAGATCCAACCAGTCCATTCTAATGGAGATCAGTCCTGGGTGTTCGTTGGAAGGACCGATGCTAAAGCTGAAACTCCCGTACTTTGGCCAACTCATGTGACGAGTTGACTTATTGGAAAAGACCCTGATGCTGGGAAGGATTGGGGGCAGGAGGAGAAGGGGATAACCGAGGATGAGATGGCTGGATGGCATCACTGACTCGATGGACATGAGTTTGAGTGAACTCCAGGAGTTGGTGTTGGACAGGGAGGCCTGGCATGCTGTGATTCATGGGGTCGCAAAGAGTTGGACAGGACTGAGCTACTGAAATGAACTGAACTGAATTGAGCTGAAAATGTATCTTATAGAAATGCTTTCTTTATATGTTGATATGATATCAATGGTTAAGAGAAAAAGTAATTGGAAAATTGTCTCCCAGATTCCTCAAGTTGACCAAAAGCATTGCCTCAGCATCAATTTACATAAGATTTATTACCCAAGTTTGCTTCTTAGTTTCCAATGTGTGTCAGGCTGAATTTTTTCTCTATTGATGAATAAGTGAAAGATTTAGTTACTCAGTCCTGTCTAACTCTGCTACCCCATGGACTGTAACCCACCAGGCACCTCTGTCAATGGAATTCTGCAGGCAAGAATACTGGAGTGGGTTGCCATTCCCTCCTCCAGGGGATCTTCCTGACCCAGGGATCCAATCCACATATTCTGCATTGCAGGCAGATTCCTTACCATCTAAGTCACTAGGGAAGCCCTCTATTGATGAATCAATCCCCTTAAATGAGTAGAATGTAGAAATAAGAAAGAAAATCTGGATATTAAAATTCTACACATGACCTGATTTCTTAGGAAAATTCTCTTACCTTTCTTGTTCTACTGGTGCTTTTAATTTCATTTGTTAAAAGTTTGTTTTGGGCTTCCCTGATGGCTCAGACTGTAAACAATCTGCTTGCAATGTGGGAGACCTGGGTTCGATACCTGGGTTGGGAAGATCCACTGAAGGAAATGGCAACCCATTCCAGTATTATTGTGTTGCCTGCAGAATTCTATAGACTGAGGCCATTGTCCATGCGATGGTAAAGTCAGACATGACTGAGTGACTAACACACAAATCATTATTTCCCAGAAAACTTGGTAACTTCGTGTGCACCTCTATGTGGAAGTCAATTTTCCAAATAAAATTTTATAAGGATACACACATTTATAATAATAGCAATGTGTACACTTTAGTAAAGTGTAAATTTTTACCTAGGCCTGTGTGTTTCCTAGGTGCCTACGTATTCCATAGCAATTTCTAAGAAATATATTTGTTAAAGGTTATTTTCCCTCAGACTTGGAATATAATAGGGGATAGGACATATATACAAAATACAAAAGATTTATAGAAAGCAAGGGCAAGATGGAGTTATGTTACATATCCTCATAGCCTTCAGACATAAAGGGCATTCACTGTTTCTCCATGTAAGTAGAGATTAGCTACAGCTACTATCATTAAATTTATTCTAATGAAAATCCCCTCTATGTGAATTCTAGAAACACAAAATGGTAAACAGTTTTATGTCTGCACCCAGTTTGGTGTTAGGGCATGTGAATTTCCAGATATTTCAAAAGAAATCTACAAGGCCAGAATAGAAACTAGCCATGCAATAGAAATTTTTATCGAGCACCTATTATATACCAAACGGTTTAATGTCTTCCTCCATAGAGATAAATATTACTCTATTTTACATATAAGGAGAAAATAAGCAAAGGGAAACTAAGTCATTTGCCCTGGATGATAAGTAACACAGATAATAAGTAGCAGATCTAGAAATGGAATGAAGGCTAAATAAGGCCAGATCCAAGGCTTCTCTATTCCCATAAAACTGATGTCAAGCATTACATTTTACTGCTTCATGTTGCATTATGATACAGCAGAAAATTACTTTAGAAATCCTGAGACATACTTCTGAGAAAAAGAAAAAACAACTGGAAGAGAAATATTTGGGCCGTTACAGACAACTGAAGGGAAATTCAGACTTAAATTGAAGAAAGTAGGGAAAACCAACAGACCATTCAGGTATGACCTAAAAAATCCCTATGATTATACAGTGGAAGTGAGAAATAGATTGAAGGGCCTAGACCTGATAGAGAGAGTGCCTGATGAACTATGTCATGAGGTTCATGACATTGTACAGGAGACAGGGATCAAGACCATCACCATGGAAAAGAAATGCAAAAAAGCAAAATGGCTCTCTGGGGAGGCCTTACAAATAGCTGTGAAAAGAAGAGAGGTGAAAAACAAAGGAGAAAAGGAAAGATATAAGCATATGAATGCAGAGTTCCAAAGAATAGCAAGGAAAGATAAGAAAGCCTTCTTCAGAGATCAATGCAAAGAAAGAGAGGAAAAGAACAGAATGGGAAAGACTAGAGATCTCTTCAATAAAATTAGAGATACCAAGGGAACATTTCATGAAAAGAGGGGCTCGATAAAGGACAGAAATGGCCTGGACCTAACAGAAGCAGAAGATATTAAGAAGAGGTGGCAAGAATACACAGAAGAACTACAAAAAAATGATCTTCATGACCCAGATAATCACGATTGTGTGATCACTCATCCAGAGTCAGACATCCTGGAATGTGAAGTCAACTGGGCCTTAGAAAACATCACTATGAACAAAGCTAGTGGAGGTGATGGAATTCCAGTTGAGGTATTTCAAATCCTGAAAGATGATGCTGTGAAAGTGCTGCACTCAATATGCCAGCAAATTTGGAAAACTCAGCAGTGGCCACAGGACTGGAAAAGGTCAGTTTTCATTACGATGCTAAAGAAAGGCAATGCCAAAGAACGCTCAGACTACCACACAGTTGCACTCATCTCACATGCTATGCTAGTTAAGTAATGCTCAAAATTCTCCCAGCCAGGCTTCAGCAGTACATGAACCATGAAATTCCAGATGTTCAAGCTGGATTTAGAAAAGGCAGAGGAACCAGAGTTCAAATTGCCAACATCTGCTGGATCATGGAAAAAGCAAAAGAGTTCCAGAAAAACATCTATTTCTGCTTTATTGACTATACCAAAGCCTTTGACTGTGTGGATCACAATAAACTGAGGAAAATTCTGAAACAGATGAAATACCAGATCACTTGAGCTGCCTCTTGAGAAATCTGTATGTAGGTCAGGAAGCAACAGTTAGAACTGGACATGGAACAACAGACTGTTTTCAAATAGGAAAAGGAGTACGTCAAGGCTGTATGTTGTCACCCTGCCTATTTAACTTCTATGCAGAGTACATCAGGCGAATGCTGGACTGGATAAAACACAAGCTGGAATCAAGATTGCCAGCAGAAATATCAATCACCTCAATTATGCAGATGACACCACCCTTATGACAGAAAGTGAAGAGGAACTAAAAAGCCTCTTAATGAAAGTGAAAGTGGAGAGTGAAAAAGTTGGCTTAAAGCTCAACATTCAGAAAACGAAGATCATGGCATCTGGTCCCATCACTTCACGGGAAATAGATGGGGAAACAGTGGAAACAGTGTCAGACTTTATTTTTTTGGGCTCCCAAATCACTGCAGATGATGATTGCAGCCATGAAATTAAAAGATGCTTACTCCTTGGAAGAAAAGTTATGACCAACCTAGATAGCATATTCAAAAGCAGAGATATTACTTTACCGACTAAGGTCCGCCTAGTCAAGGCTATGGTTTTCCAGTGGTCATGTGTGGATGTAAGAGTTGGATTGCGAAGAAGGCTGAGCACTGAAGAATTGATGCTTTTGAACTGTGGTGTTGGAGAAGACTTTGAGAGTCCCTTGGACTGTAAGGAGACCCAACCAGTCCATTCTGAAGGAGATCAGCCCTGGGATTTCTTTGGAAGGAATGATGCTAAAGCTGAAACTCCAATGGAGTCCCTTGGACTGTAAGGAGACCCAACCAGTCCATTCTGAAGGAGATCAGTCCTGGGATTTCTTTGGAAGGAATGATGCTAAAGCTGAAACTCCAATGCTTTGCCCACCTCATGCAAAGAGCTGACTCATTGGAAAAGACTCTGATGCTGGGAGGGATTGGGGGCAGGAGGAGAAGGGGATAACCGAGGATGAAATGGCTGTATGGCATCACGGACTTGATGAACGTGAGTCTGAGTGAACTCCAGGAGTTGGTGATGGACAGGGAGGCCTGGCGTGCTGCGATTCATGGGGTCGCAAAGAGTCAGACACGACTGAGTGACTGAACTGAACTGACTGAAGGGAACTTGAGGAAGAAAATAACAGATGGTCACATGTAACATGATAGAAAATTGCTAACAGAATTAGGTGAAAGTGAAGTCTTTCAGTCGTGTCCAACTCTTTGGAACCCCATACATGGTAGCCTACCAGGCTCAGCGATCCATGGGATTTTCCAGGCAAGAGTACTGGAGTGGGCTGCCATTTCCTCCTCTAGGGGATATTCCCAACCCAGCAATCGAACCCAGGTCTCCTGCACTGCAGACAGATGCTTTACCCTCTGAACCATAGGTACTAATATCAATGATCTTAAAATGAACATCTTTGTTAAGAGCTGGTCAGCGCTTGTTTAGCAGACATTTATCAATTTACATCAATGAGATAATAAATAAATGATTTTAAATTAAATTTTCTCTTCTACCTACCATAGTCTTGAATTTTATCCACAAGAAATAGATGGGGAAATGCCGGGAGCCAGTGTGAGGAATCCCGCCCGTGACAAGGTCATGAGGAAGGAAGCTGACATACGCAAGGCGTGCTCAGACTTCAGGGACCCCTCTGGAAATTCCTAAGCATGTACCCCAACAAAAATCTGCCGGCTTTTGTGCTCTGCTTTTCCACTCTTCTGATATTTTCTGGAAAAAGTCAATTCAGGGCTTTAGTCTTCTGCATTTGAAAGAGTGTTTCAATCCAAAAAACCCTCTGATGGCTTTCTAGCCTGCCTGCAGGACTCGCACAGCTGCGCGTGTGATTGTTTGGGGCCTCCCGACCACAGGAGGCACAGGAAGCTTAAAACATCCTAGAAATGTAGGAGCTTCCGAGGAGTCAAAATCTTTTTAGGACTGATTAAAGGTTTCATTTGTTGAGTCAATATTTGCTGCCAAATTTTCACATCCTTTAGTTGTAGATATAGTTAGAATAACAAGTAGTAGACCTTGTGTTAGCAACATTAGATCTTTGAGTTAAGTACCTTCTTTGTTATATCCCACTGCACCTTTGTTCTATAGAGATGTAACTTTAATGTTAATGCTTTAAGGAGATGTAGATTAAAGAAAAACACTTCAGGGGAAACAAGATTAACATTCATTAAGGAAGAGAGCCAAAAAGTGTTAACAAGCCTCTTGGCCAGAAGATAATGTAAATCACCTGAGACCTTTTGTATACAAAATGATGTATAGAAAGAGCCTGAGCTGGGAACGCTACATAATCTTGTGTTACCCATTGATCTCTGTGTTTTATCAAAAGTATAAAAGGCCTTCTGAGCAATAAAGGAGGGGGCCAGCTTCTGGGGCCGGGGGCCAGCTTCTTGGACCAGCTTCTCTAACTAGTCTCCCGGCCTGGTTTCTTGGCACTCTGGCTCCCCCCGTGTCTCTCTCTCTCTTTCTTCTCCTCTCTCTTTCCCTCTCTCTGCTCTTTACTTTAATTTCGGGTTGAATTTCCACCTGGGGCATGGAGGCTCGCCAGGTCTACTTACTTGCCCCGGCTGTTAAGACCGGCGAGAAAGGGAGCTTAAGGCGAGGCACCCTTAGATATTCAAGCGGGCGCCGGTGGCCCAACGTAGATGGTGCAAATTCCTTGTCTGGAATTTTATTGGCCTTCCGCGTAAACCAAGCTATTCAGCCCTCTTCCTCCACTTAATCTTCTTACTACACTATAGTTTCTAAATCTAATCTTACATTAATAAACAAGTCTTTCCACGCCGACGCCGTCCACCCTTCGAATTCCCTGGATCCACCGGGGCTGGACCCCGGCAGGGAAACAGTGGAACAGTGTCAGACTTTATTTTTTCGGACTCCAAAATCACTGCTTATGGTGATTGCAGCCATGAAATTAAAAGACACTTACTTCTTGGAAGAAAAGTTATGACCAACCTACATAGCATATTGAAAAGCAGAAACATTACATTGCCTACAAAGGTCCATCTAGTCAAGGCTATGGTTTTTCCAGTGGTCATGTATGGTTGTGAGAGTTGTACTGTGAAGAAAGCTGAGCACTGAAGAATTGATGCGTTTGAACTGTGGTGCTGGAGAAGACTCTTGAGAGTCCCTTGGACTGCAAGGAGATCCAACCAGTCCATTCTGAAGGAGATCAACCCTGGGTGTTCTTTGGAAGGAATGATGCTAAAGCTGAAACTCCAGTACTTTGGCCACCTCATGCGAAGAGTTGACTCATTGGAAAAGACTCTGATGCTGGGAGGGATTGAGGACAGGAGGAGAAGGGGACAACAGAGAATGAGGAGGCTGATAGCATCACTGACTCGGTGGACGTGAGTTTGAGTGAATTCTGGGAGTTGGTGATGGACAGGGAGGCCTGGTGTGCTGTAATTCATGGGGTCACAAAGAGTTGGACAGGGCTGAGCGACTGAACTGAACTGAACCTTAGCTATGTCTATTAAATGTCAATAAATTTGCTTAGTGTAAAACTAACAAAAAGGAAGGTGAAGAGTGTACTCCAAATAAGTATCTTAAGAATTATCTCATTTTTATAATGTTAAGGTTACCAGATTTACTCTGTGTGCTTGCATGCAGACTGCCCACTGCATATTTGCATGACAACCCACTAACTGTAATTACATCCAGCTTGAGTAAACACCAAATTTTCATCTGAATTTAGTTAAGGATAAATAATTTGGTACCAACAAGAAAGTAATATCTCTACTTTTCTTTAATTTTCAAAGTAAACAAATTAACAATTTCAGATTCTTAATAGTGTTATCCTGCTTCATAGTGGAGTCGCTGTGTTTATCCTCCTTGGATGCTCAGAGCTAATGAGCTTAAGATCATGTATTTGAGCCCTTTGGAGACCAATTAGTTAAATATATTTTATAATTCTAGGCTTGCCTAAATCCTAGATAGGAATCTACAATGTATGTTTTGGTTACCCAGAGAAACAAGAAAAAAAAAAAACTGTACTGAATTAAATAAATCATTAATACCTCCTTAAAAAAATCTTTCTCAAATGCAAGCTTACTTGAGAGTAGCCAGAAGGAACAAAAATGCATGGTAAAACAGTGACAAATCACAGAATTTAGGAGTGAAAGGCTGAAAGCATTTTTTAGAGTGGTTTGCTATTGAAATGTGAAGGCAGTCTGATATTTGAGCCTTTACTGCAGAGTAGTGTAAAAAAAAAAAAAATGCAGTTTCCAAACCAGAGAAGAAATTTGGTATAAAGAGGAAAGGAAGATAACTCTGTTCAATAGAGTAAGAAAGGAGAAACAAGCACTGGAAAATAAGACAACAGAAAAGCACTAAATAAAATAGTAGCAACAAATACAGATGCACACATACTTTATCATAGTTACTATAGATTCATTTAACTCATCAGTTAAAAGATAATTATCAAACTGAATTTAGAGTAAAACCACCTATGCTATTTGTAAAAGCATCCTTAAAACATAAAGATGTTTAAACCTTGAAAGCAAATGAATGAAAAATATGTGCCCACAAACACAAAAATAAAAATAGGATTGTGTATAATTGGCTCCAGTTTCATCCACCTCATTAGAACTGATTCAAATGGAGCTGATTATACAGAGTGAAGTAAGCCAGAAAGAAAAACACCAATACAGTATACTAAAACATATATATGGAATTTAGAAAGATGGTAATGATAACCCTGTATGTGAGACAGCAAAAGAGACGCAGATGTACAGAACAGTCTTTTGGACTCTATGGGAGAGAGAGAGGGTGGGATGATTTGGGAGAATGGCATTGAAACATATATAATATAAGAAATGAATTGCCAGTCTAAGTTTAATGCAGGATACAGGATGCCTGTGGCTGGTGCACTGGGATAACTCAGAGGGATGGTATGGGGAGGGGGATGGGAAGGGGGTTCAGGAGTGGGAACTTATGTACACCTGTAGTGGATTCATGTTGATGTATGGCAAAACCAATACAGTATTGTAAAGTAAAAAATAATAATAATAAAGACAAAGAGAAAACGTCACCTCCAATGAACAAAATGGAATTAAAACCAAGACAATGACAAAAAAAAAAAATAGGACTGTGATATAAATACCAGATAACATTGAAGGAAGAAAAAAATTTCTAGAGACAAAGTGGTTCTGTATGCTAATAAAGCTTTTAATCCCATCAGGAAGAAAAAATATACTGAACTCGTATGGACCTATGTCATTATTTTCAATATGTATATAAAACTAAGAGAAATGAAAGGAGAAATAGACAAATATATTAGGATTATAGAAATTTTTGTCAAACCTCTCTCAGTAGCTGGTAGATCGAAATGACCAAAAAAATAAATAAATAAAATAAACGGGTTTATGTAAGATTTAGATGTGAACAAAATAATTTACAAAGCTTTATCTATTCTGTGCTATTTAAATCTAACAACTGAAAAGCATCTGTTTGCTTTTTTAAGTACACTTGTAAGAAAATTTACAAAATATAAAGCCATAACAATTGTTCCAACAAATTTCAGAAAATATACACCAAATAGAATATGTTCTTTAAATGCAATGTTATCAAGCCAAAATGTAAAAGTAAGTGTGAAGTCGCTCAGTCCTGTCCGACTCTTTGCGACTCCATGGACTGTAGCCCGCCAGGCTCCTCTGTCGATGGGGATCCTCCAGGCAATAATACTGGAGTGGGTTGCCATTTCCTTCTCCAGAGCCAGGGATCGAACCTGGGTCTCCCGCACTGCAGGCATACTCTTTACCCTCTGTGTCATCAGGGAAGATTAGAAATCGATAACAAGTTGGAAGTCGATAACAATATTATAAAATGTAAAACAATCTTATAAAAATGTATGTATTTGGGAACAAATTCCTACATAACTTTTGAATCAAAGAAGTACTCATAGTAGAAAGTCAATAATATTTAAAATTGAAATATGAGAATACTACATGTCAAATTAATGCAATATACCTAAACTGGTATTTTTAAATTGATTTAGTATTTAATATTTATGTTGAAAATATTGAAAGTTAAAAGTAAACTGTCAATTAATGAAAATATAAAAGGATCAACAAAATAAGATAGAATAAATAAAGTAATATAAGATGGAAGCTAAGAAAATTAAATATTATATAATAAAGAATTTCTGTATACCTAAAAGATTTTATATTGCAAAAATGAAGAATACTAAACATTTTGCAAAGTTGATCACAGGGAGAAAAGAGACTGAAGATACAGTAACTAAACAATATTAGGAATGGAAAAGGAGACTTAATAGGGATCTAATACATATTTAGATTTTAAAATATTTTGAAATATCATAAAAAGTTATCTTTGTCAACAATTCAGGCATTGAAAATTGTACAAGTTCATAAAATATTAAACTTTTAAAAACTAAATGTTATTTAGAAATTATGAAGGAGTTTATCAACATTGCCAAAAGTTTAATTTGTGATTTGAAATCTTTAGATAAAAGTATATCGTAAGAACTGTTTTAGTGAAACCTTCTAGCAAACATTCAGGGAACAGCTAATACTTATCTGATCAAGGTAAACATACCTCCTTGGAAAGCTTTAAAAGGATTTCCCCTTGTAGTTCTATGAAAGTTATATGAAATTGTTCATTTAGTTGGTGTATACAGAGTCCTTAAACTGTTTATGTTATGCCCAGCAGTGACAACACTTCTTGTTGATACTTCGCATGAAGTACTGGATGCTTCAGGTTGATACTGCATCAGTTTTATCAGCGGTTGCTTCTGATGGCACCCCACTCCAGTACTCTTCCCTGGAAAATCCCATGGACAGAGGAGCCTGGTAGGCTGCAGTCCATGGGGTCGCGAAGAGTCAGACACGACTGAGCGACTTCCCTTTCCCTTCCCTTTCTTCTGTCAAGGATACTGGAGGGTATTCTTCCTACCTATGAGTTACATAAGCCAATATCTAGTTGACATAGTTTTTGAGTCATGGTAAGTTTTCAGAATAAGTTATGCATGTTCATCATGCATCACCAAGACAAAACAGCTACTATCACCCTCTCTACTGATTTGTTTGTTCACATATACATGTATCTGTGTGTGTATAAACACATAGACATATATTCAATCCAATTATTTTCCCATAGTTTAGAAGTTTAGAAAAAAACTAAGTTCCTCACCAGGCTTCTCTGGTGGCTCAGTGGTAAAGAATCCACCTGCCAGTACAGGAGATGCTGGGTTGGGAATATTCCCTTGGAGAAGCAAATAGCAACCCACTCCAATATTCTTGCCTGGGTAATCTCATTGACATAGGAGCCTTGCAAGCTACAGTTTATGGAGTTGCAAAAGTATCAGACATAACTTAGTCTAAACAACAAATTCCTCACCACTGGGATACCCCTGTGAAGCTCGCTCAGTTGTGTTTGACTCTTTGCGATCCCATGGACTGTAGTCTACCATGCTCCTCTGTCCGTGGGATTCTCCAGGCAAGAATACTGGAGTGGGTTACCCCTGACTAGCTTTTAAACTGTCATGCCTGACTGACATGTACATGGGCATGTACATGTATTCTCTTTGGTCATTTCAGCGTTAAGTATTTTGCATATCATTCTTGATTATACACATCATTCTGTAAATAAACCCATTCTAACTTAACATCTTACGTAAGTTTTTCTTATGGATTCATCTGCAGTAACCATTGTTCCTCTGAAGCCATTTTGACTATGATACATTTAATGGTTACCTGTTTCTTTGATTTCTTGGTTAAGAGTTTTAAGTTTAAAATGTCAGTATTTGGTCTTTGAGAGAAAGCCAACTTTATTTACTGCTATTTATAAATATTTATAATTCTTTGCAAATATATTAAAAAGCCATTCATTCCAAAGCATACATGGGTAGAAAGAAAGAGAAGAAAAGTAATCAGTAGTGAACTGTTAACCAAACACCTACACTAAATCAGTAGTCATATGTGCATTTCTTTTTCATTATATATGCATACTAATTATTCACTTCAGGAGTTATTCTTGCTTTTCTCTCCACTGGAAGTCCAATTCAGTTCAGTTGCTCAGTCGTGTCCGAATCTTTGTGACCCCGTGGACTGCAGCACTCCAGCCCTCCCTGTCCATTACCAGCTCCCAGAGTTTACTCAAACTCATGTCCATCGAGTCAGTGATGCCATCCAACCATCTCATCCTCTGTCATCCCCATCTCCTCCCGCCCTCAATCTTTCCCAGGATCAGGGTCTTTTCGAATGAGTCAGCTCTTCGCATCAAGTGGCCAAATATCAGAGTTTCAGCTTCACCATTAGTCCTTCCAATGAATATTCAGGACTGATTTCCTTTAAGATGGACTGGTTGGATCTCCTAGCAGTCCAAGAGACTCTAAAGAGTCTTCTGTAACACCATAGTTCAAAACCATCAATTCTTCAGTACTCAGCTTTCTTTATAGTCCAACTCTCCCATCCACACATGACTACTGTAATAACCATAACCTTGATTAGACGGACCGTTATTGGCAAAATAACGTCTCTGCTTTTTAATATTCTCTAGGTTGGAGAAGGCAATAGCACCCCACTCCAGTACTCTTGCCTGGAAAATCCCATGAACGGAGGAGCCTGGTAGGCTGCAGTCCATCGGGTGGTGAAGAGTCGGACATGACTGAGTGACTTCACTTTGACTTTTCACTTTCATGCATTGGAGAAGGAAATGGCAACCCACTCCAGTATTCTTGTGTAGAGAATCCCAGGGATGGGGGAGCCTGGTGGGCTGCCATCTATGGGGTCGCACAGAGTCAGACACGACTAAAGCGACTTAGCAACAGTAGCAGCAGGTTGGTCATAACTTTCCTTCCAAGGAGTAAGTGTCTTTTAATTTCATGGCTGCCATCACCTTCTGCAGTGATTTTGGAGCCCAAGAAAATAAAGTCTGTCACTATTTCCACTGTTTCCGAATCGATTTGCCATGAAGTGATGGGACCAGCTGCCATTAAGAATGTTGAGCTTTAAGCCAACTTTTTTACTCTCCTCTCTCACCTTCATCAAGAGGCTCTTTAGTTCTTCACTTTGATGACAGTGGTATCATCTGCACATCTGAGATTATTGATATTTCTCCCAGCAATCTTGATTCCAGCTTGTGCTTCATCCAGCCAAGTGTTTCTCATGATGTACTCTGCATATAAGTTAAATAAGCAGGGTGACAATATACAGCCTTGACGTACTTCTTTTCCTATTTGAAACCAGTCTGTTGTTCTATGTCCAGTTCTAACTGTTGCTTCCTGACCTACATACAGATTTCTCAAGAGGCAGGTCAGGTGGTCTGGTATTCCCATCCCTTTCAGCATTTTCCACACTTTATTGTGATCCACACAGTCAAAGGCTTTGGCATAGTCAGTAAAGCAGAAATAGATGTTTTTCTGGAATTCTCTTGCTTTATCCGTGATCCAACAGATATTGGCATTTTAATCTCTGGTTCCTCTGCCTTTTCTAAATCCAGCTTGAACATCTGGAAGTTCATGGTTCACTTATTGCTGTAGCCTTCCTTGGAGAATTTTGAGCATTATTTTACTAGTGTGTGAGATGAGTGCAATTGTACGGTGTTTGAGCAATCTTTGATATTGCCTTTCTTAGGGATTGGAATGAAAACTGATCTTTTCCAGTCCCGTGGCCACTGCTGAGTTTTCCAATTTTGCTGGCATATTGAGTGCAGCACTTTCACAGCATCATCTTTTAGGATTTGAAATAGCTCAACTGGAATGCCATCACCTCCACCAGCTTTGTTCATAGTGATGCTTCCTAAGGCCTACTTGACTTCACATTCCAGGATGTCTGGCTCTACGTTAGTGATCTCAGCATTGTGATTATCTGGTTCATGAAGTTTTTTTTTTTTTTTTTTTTTTTTTTTTTGTATAGCTTTTCTGTGTATTGTTGGAAGTCCAGATTATAATATTTCAAAGAATATAATTTCCTATTCAAAAAAGCAGTATGTTTTATCTCTCAGTGACTAATCAATTACAGTTTGTTTACTGACTTTTTCTAAATTCTATTTCTGTGTGTGTGGGATACTCTACTCGTTTGAAATATGCATCCTGTTTAATTCCAAGCTCTCATCTCTTGTAACCGATTATTCACAAATGACTTCCATTTCCTCCTGCAAGTTCCCTCCCATCTTTTCTTTTCAGAGCATTCTCACTGCCACTGCCTTCATCATTTCTCCATTCCCTTGACCTTGCTATTCCTAAGATGTTAGTTGTGCTGACCCTAGTCTCTGGTTCCTCCAGTCAAACTGCCCCAAACTGTTGCCTTAAAAACACCCACATAATCTTGTTATTTATCTGATCACCAACCCAAAACCAACCAGTGCTGAGGGTGGTAGGGAGTATGAGCCTTGGCTTCTTGTAAATCTCAGCTCTCCAGGTACTGGAAGACTCCGCTTCCAAAGGAGTGGCTTATAATTGTTCTAATTGAGAGTTCAGAGTACTCTAGGTTTATGTTCTCTCAGACAGTTGTTGTACTTTATCAAACAAGCTTTGAAAATAGCCTTTCACACTGAGTGGATCAGATATTTTTTTTCACTCTATAAGTTTTTGAAGCTTAAAAATTTTTTTTTGTATCTTTTCTTGCTTTGCATTGATTCTTGAAATTGTACCTCTTAACATTGGTTCTGAATGGATTTCTTGCTTGAAAATAAGATCTGAGAATATCTGAAAAGTCTGTTATTTCAACTACTATATCCAAAAAGAGGACAAGGGAAGTTTTCACGCAGAAAGATTTCTGTACTAATTTCTATAGGAAATCTGTTGGCATTGTAATTACTAAAAATGTTGGTAAGATTTAATCCAATAATAGTTATTTGCAAAGAGAGGTAGTTTTTGTGGCAGTCAGACAGCTTTTTTTTTTCAAACAGTTTTAATTTCACTGATTTGCTTATTCTTTTTTTTTTTGATTTGCTTATTCTTAAGCTCTTGAGAGATTTAACATTTTCTAAACCTTTGTTTCCTTACTATATAAAATTTTTATGTCAGTATCTACACCTCACAGCATTTTAAAAATTAAAGAAGTTGATTCATGCTCAGCACAACTACCACCATCTGAGGATTCAATAAACATTTATATCACCATACTATTAAAAGATACACAGAGATACTATGCAGTAAAATTTGAGATCTAGGAAAAGATGTGCATTTATGATTGAGTTTACTCTCTGAAGTGAGAATCTCATCAACTTTTCAAAAATCTGTACTTTTACTAGAGCTGTAAACTGGTACTTTTGGACCTTGGACTGATCCCTCTCCCTAGCAATCCTTGATTAATTTGATCTTATACTGTCAAAGTAAAAATAGAATGAACATCATTGGTAGTCTTCTTAAATAATTACTAATTAAAGACAACAATGCATTTGTAAGTATAAAAGGATCAAGAATAAAGGATTTTCAAAGTACAATTTTATTTTTGAGATCCAGTGAATAGTTTTTTAAATTTATTTTTTGAAGTGGATCTCTTATTTCTTTTTTTATCCATGCTACATGGCATGCAGGATCTTAGTTCCCCAACCAGGGATTGAATCCCTGTAGTGGAAGCACAGAATCTTAACCACTAGACTGCCTTGGAAATTAAAAAAAAAATACTTTTTTATTCTTTAATATATTCCATTTTATCAGCAAATTCATTTTTAGAACCATAGCAAATAACAGAAGATTTTTAAAATGAGAAGTTTTGGGAACTTCTTGGTTAAGAACTCAGTTGGTTGCACTTGAGGAAAACCCTTATGTGTTTTGTATATTAGATGTAGATTTCATCTTTAAGTTCAGTTATTCTCTTCAGTGAACATTACATTTCTTTCAAAGGTACTGAAATGTCCAATCTATTTAGTATTTTTGAAGATATATATATATATATATATATATATATATATATATATATATATATATATATATCTATTCAATGAGAAAGATATTGAAAAGATCATGGCTCCTATCTCACCCAAGAGTTGTTTTGGCCAGAGGGTGATTCTGGGATGAGAGAAATGTCTACAAATATCTGAGCAGAGAAGCTTTTGCTTTTTAGCATTTCCTACTGCTATCCCTAATGTTGATTCTCTGTGACTTACAGTCCACCACTGGCAAGTCAAGAATCTTTTGTTCCTTTATTTTAAAATGTTAAATAATAATGGGACTTACCACTTAGGACATTAGATTTCTTTCCAAAATGGTAAGGACTTAGCATTGTTTTAAGGACTAAGTGTGTGTATATATGCAAATATGAGATTCATATACTAGCTGACACATCTTTGGGATGGTTTTGGTCACTGCCTCCTGTACAGTGTTACAAACCTCTATGCATAGTTCTATAGGCACTCGGTCTATCGGATCTAATCCCTTCAATCTATGTGTCACCTTCACTATATAGTCATAAGAGATTCATTTAGGTCATACTTGAATGGTCTAGCGGTTTTCCCTACTTTCTTCAATTTCAGCCTGGTTTGCAACAAGGAATTGATGAACTGAGACACAGTCAGCACCAGGTCTTGTTTTTGCTGACTGTAAAAATCTTCATCTTCAGCTGCAAATAACATAATCAATTTGATTTTGGTATTGACCATTTGTGGAGGTCCCTGTGTAGAACCATCTCCTGTGTTGTTGGAAAAGTGTGTGTGCTGTGACCAGTATTTTGTCTTGACAAAACTCTGTTAACCTTTGCGCTGCTTCATTTTGTACTCCAAGGCCAAACTTGACTGTTATTCTGGGTGTCTCTTGACTTCCTACTTTTACATTCCAATCCCCTGTGAGGAAAAAGACACTTTTTTTTTTCTTTTTTCTTTCTTTCTTTCTTTTTTTTTTTTTTTTTACTGTTATTGCTGTTAGTTCTAGAAAGTGTTGCAGGTCTTCTTCATAGAACTAATTCAGTTCAGCTTCTTCAGCATCAGTTGTGGGGGCACAGACTTGGATTACTGTGATGTTGAATGGTTTGCCTTGAAAATAAACCAAGACCATTCTCTTGTTTTTGTGATTGTACAAATGAACTGTATTTAGGATGACTCACAAGCAGAAATCAAGATTGCTGGCAGGACTATCAACAACCTCAGATATGCAGATGACACTACTCTACTGGCAGAAAGCGAAGAGGAACTGAGGAGTCTCTTGACGATGTTGAAAGAGAGTGGAAAAGCTGGCTTGAAACTCAACGTTCAAATAACCAAAATTATGGCATCTGGTCCCATCACTTCATGGGCAAATAGAAGGGGAAGAAGTAGAAGCAGTGACATACTTTATTTTCTTGGGCTCCAAAATCACTGCAGACATTAACTGCAGCCATGAAATTCAACGACACTTGCTCCTTGGAAGAAAAGTTATGACGAACCTAGACACATATTAAAGAGCAGAAACATCACTTTGCCAACAAAGTTCTGTATAGCGAAAACTATGGTTTTTTCCAGTAGTCATGTGTGGTTGTGAGAGTTGGACCATAAAGAAGGCTGAGCACTGAAGAATTGATGCTTTTGAATTATGGTGTGGGGAAGATTCTAGAGAGTCCCTTGGATTGCAAGGAGATCCAACCAGTCAATCCTAAATATTCAATGGAAGGACTGTTGCTGAAGCTGAAACTCCAGTACCTTGGCAACCTGATGTGAAGAGGCTGCTCATTGGAAAAGACCTGATGCTGGAAGAGATTCAGGGGAAAAGGAGAAGGGGGTTGCAGAAGATGAGATAGATAGCATCACCAACACACTGAACATGAACTTGAGCAAACTCTAGGAGATGGTGAAGTACAGAGGAACCTGGTTTGCTGCTGTCCCTGGGGTTTCAAAGAGTTGGCTATGACTTAGTAAATGAGTAACAGCAAATGACATGTTAAAATATCTCAATTAATAATAATATTACTATAATTATAAGAAGAATCAGTAATCTAAGAATCAGCTATCACCCTAAGGCTGAGGGCACAAATTAAGGTGGAAGGAATGATATAATTTGGAAACTTAGAAAACGGTCTGCAGAACTGACACTCATTATTTTGAGAGGGGAAGCAGCTTGATGTGTTTTAGATTCTAGAAGGAGCACTGAAGGACTAGAACCCAGACTGTTTTTTGGGGAGGATGCCCAGGGTGTGCTGTGTCAGTGTTTTACAAATGTGTGATAAGACTGGTTTTGTGAGTGTTGGGGAAAAAAATGTTAATAAGATTAAATGGGTGCCTTTAGGAGGGACTGGAAGCTATTGGTAGGATTGTTAGGTAAAGGGCCATGGGTAGGGCCAGAAAACAAACAGGGAGAGTGCCCTTTTGTCTCTTTCAGCCTTGCCTTCTCCCTTTTTCCTCCCTGTTCAGGAGATGGAGTCAATAAGTGAGCAGAAATGTGGTTTATGGAGTTCCAGAGCCAGTATCACGAAGAAGTGTATAAACCGTGTGAAGTGAGATGGCAATGGGTTAGTTATTGGCACAGTCCTGGGTCTGTAGTAGAAAGTAGCGCTCATCTTTGCTGTTATTCCCAAATGATTTTTAGTGACTCTCATTAAAATAAATTCTGAAGTCTTGTTTGTACTTAGCAGGAAGAAGTGTTGTAAAAATTAGCAATATCTGCCATGGGTGATGGAAGGGTGAGAAGCACCCTACTTTTTATTTGCTGCCCCTACTTCAGCAGCAAACCCTGGTGAAAGTTTATCCCTGGGGCTGCCTTTTTTCATTCACCCCATTCAGGGGATAGTTAATGATGACTTGGGGTAACTTCAAATGTCAGTAGTTTCCCGTATCTACTTCAAAAGTGACAGTAGCCCTTGGCAATGATGGCTTCGAGGAACTGCATCAATTGGTAGTTTTCATCTCTTCAAAAATTCTCTATCCCCAGCTCAACAAATAGCTCAGCTATAGACTAAGTATTATCTGCAGGAAGGAACACACTTTACATAATTGGTTGAAATGATACGTTTGATACTACAAGATCTTTCAAGAAAATTACTGGAAGCCATTGGTTTCAGAATTTTCTGTCTGGTGGGAGAAGGAGTGGCAAAACCCTTAATACATTGAAGGAGCAGCGCAGGAGAGCTAAACTTTTATTAAGCCAAATAAGGACACCGAAAAGCACACAAGCAAACTGATCTAGTAAATTCCCATTGTATATGAAACAAAAATGCATTTTACACCAAAAAAGTTGAAATCATAATCTAAAAAGGAAGGAGAGATCTTTCAGTTAATATTTTTCACTTTGTGAGTAACTCAGTTGCTAATCTTTATTTTCCTCACACTTCCACCTATCATTGGAATTTCATCAATGAGCATCAGTTGTGTGTGGACGAGCACTGAGAAATATCCATGTCAGAATAAATGTTTATTTTTCTGCAAAACCACATATTTAGTATACTGTCATCAAGTTTCATCCATGTGATATGTCAGAATCATTTAGGCTGAATGATATTCCAGTTTTTAAAACAACTTTATTGAGGTATAATTGATATGCAAAACTGCACAGGTTTAATGTATACAATTTTGTGATTTGGGAGCTGTGTTTGCATCCATGAATTTATTACCAGAACCAAGGTAACAGGCGTGTCTTTCACCTCTACAAGTTCCTGTCAGTCACAGAAAGATAAATACTCTATGATCCGCTTACATGAAGTATTACACTTAACAGTAGTTAAATTCCTAGAGTTAGAGAGTATTTAATAGAATAGTGTTTGAGGAAGTCTATGGGAGGGGGAGGGGGAATTTTATGTTTAATGGATATGGAATTTCAGCTCAGGAAAATGCAAAAATTCTAAAGACGGATGGTGGTGAAATTTGCAAGACAGTGTGTACAGAGTCAATACCATTGAACTGTACATATAAAAGTGGCTAAAATGGTAAACTTTATATTTTATCAAAATAAAAAATACTAAAAAAGTCACATATTCAGTATACTACAGAGATGACAGTTCTTTAGCCAATAAAAAACATTCCATTTTTCACTTGTCCAAAGTATTTTAAATATATGAGATTTGTAATAATTTTCAGAAGGTATGACCTATTAAGTTACACTGAGAGGCTTTGTTCTTAAAAACAATTCAAGATGATATATGAAACATGGTCCTTATATCCCCACTGTGGCAACTAATAGATAAATAAGACATTATCTTGAAATGAGATATCTTCTAAGCAATTTTATGCTGTAAGAACCACAATCTGTTATATTCAGCCTTAAAAGAAAGAAGTACACTAAAGTGAATTTGCTATCCTCTAAAATTTGTCATAATTTCCATATAATAGTGATCAATTTTGGAGAATTATGAAACATTTGACATATGGTCGATATCATAAAGTCAACAGGTATATTCAAATGTTAGATGCTTAAGAAAGGTGCCTGATAATTATACCACACTGGAATGCCAATTATAAAGAAGATAATATTTCAAGAAGATAATGTAATTTCTAGGAATAAACACTAGCTAATTAGGCTCTTCAGTTTGTAGAAGTAGATGGGGGAAGATATTTGCCCTTTCTACATCATTTACTCCGCAGCCCCTAATGTTGCCTGGAAAATCCCATAGACAGTGAAGCCTGGCAAGCTCCAGTCCATGGGGATGCAGAGTCAGACACAACTTAGCAACTAAACAACAGCAACAGCAATGGATAAAGGATTTTAATGATAATTTTGTCTGGGAACCTAGAATCAAAACTCAGTGTATTAACATCATGACATTTAAAAAATTCAAAAGCATGTTCTTTGCCTTGACAATGTCAAATGTGAGTGTGATATTACACTATAGATTTATAAGATATCACTGTTGGGGAAACTGTAAAGGGTGCACTGGATCTCTGTATCATTTCCAATAACCTGTGAATATAAGTTATCTCAAAATAGAACTTTTAATTTAGAAGAAAAGATACTTTGTAAACAACAGTGCATCTATAAAAACTCAACTTTATCTGCAAGTTAAAGTACAATTATTAAAGAGCCATGATTCTTAGAGAATTGCATAGCAATTAGTAGCAAAGTTAACCTAGTCTTCCTGGCCTTTCTCTCTTCCTTCTGCAAGTTGTTAATAGTGTGAATTAGAGAAAAGGATGCTATATAAAGAGTAAGAAGAGACAGAATTTCATAATTATTAAAAGTTGGTTTGCAGTCTAAATATCTTCTCTTAATTTTTAAGAAAAAAATTTATCTTACCTGATCAGAAAATGGTAGAGATTGATACTGCTGATATCTTTTTTTTTTTTGTTGTTTTGAAAAGTTTTAAAGGGAGGAAGATAGGTAGCAGGAAAGAATTTAAGCTGAATTACTTTGCTTTAACCTGGTCTCTGAGAAATAGTTATTTTTTTTGCTTAGGTAAGTGTCTTATGTAGTAAAAGAAGAGATAGAAATTTCAGAGTGACTACCTAAACAGTCTTTGATGGGAAAAGAATCACAGTTACAAATAAAAATATAGACAAAGAGCTATAGAATTACTTGAGTAGGAATAATAATTTTCTTATTTCTTTCTCAAAGATCACTATGACATAGTGTTCTTATTAATATTCTTTTGAAATTCGAGGTAGCTATTTCTGTCCATCTGTCATTGTTTTCTCTACAAAAGCATCCTCATGATTTAATATATCCATAATCAATATAACTGATAAAAGTATATTTTGGTAGGAGCTCACTATTCAAATCAAAAGCTTTTTTAAAGATATACCAACACTACTTTTCTCAGACCATAAATTTATATGGCTTATGGAAGCATTACAAGATTGTTGTTAATGTTCAGTCACTAAGTCGTGTCCAACTCTTTATGACCCCATGAACTGCAAGACACCAGGCTTCCCTGTCCTTCACTATTCCCCAGAGCTTGCTTAAACTCACATCCATTGAGTCAGTGATCCCATCCATCCAACCATCTCATCTTCTGTTACCCTCTTCTCTTCTTGCCCTCAATCTTTCCCAGCATCAGGGTCCTCTCCAATGAGTCAGCTCTTCACATCAGGTGGCCAAGTATTAGTGCTTCAGCATCAGTCCTGCCAATGAATATTCAGCATTGATTTCCTTTAAGATTGACTGGTTTTTTCTCCTTGCTGTCCAAGGGACTCTCTAGGGTCTTCTCCAGCACCACAGTTCAAAAGCATCAATTCTTTAGCACTCAGCCTTCTTTATAGTCCAATTCTCACATCATTAAAGATTTTCTTTAATGTTATACTTTGACTTTGGTATTTTTAACAGTATAGAATTTAATTGCATTTTACCATGAACTTTATACTTAGAAACTGAAGATACACTGCCTTTGTGTCATTATGATTGTTACATGTTGAACCTATTGTTATAGCTAGGAGCCTGTTGTAACGGAGAGAATTTGTGAGGCTATGAACTTACTTGAAGGCATTAAATATAAAGAAGGAAGAAATAGTCTGAAAGGTACTCTGAAAGAGAAAATAGGACTTACTTTTGAAACAAGGTAATGAGGTAAGTTCAGGTTGTTGTTGTTACTGTTCAGTCACCTAGTCATGCCCAACTCTTTGAGACCCCATGGACTGCAACATGCCAGGCCTCCCTGTCCCTCACCATCTCCTGAAGTTTGCTCAAGTTCATGTTCATTGCATCAGTAAAGACATCCAGCCATGTCATCCTCTGACACTCTCTTTTCCTTCTGTGCTCAATCTGTCCCAACATCAAGAACTTTTCCAGTAAGTCAGCTTTGTGCATTAGATGACCAAAATACTGGAGCTTCAGCATCAGTCCTTCCAGTGAAAATTCAGGGTTGATCTCCCTTAAGATTTGATTTGATCTCCTTGCTGTCCAAAGGACTTTCAGAAGTCTTCTCCAGTACTACAGTTTTGAAAGGCATCAATTCTTTGGTCTTCTGCCTTCTTTATGGACCAGTTCTCACAACCGTACATGACTATTGGGAAGACCAAAGCCTTGACTATATAACCTTTGTCAGCAGAGTAATGTCTTTGCTTTTCAACACACTGTCTAGGTTTGTCACTGCTTTCCTGCCAAGAAGCAACTGTCTTCTGATTTCATGGTTCAAGTCACAGTCTGTATTGATTTTGGATCCCAAGAAGAAGAAATCCATCACTACTTCCACCTTCTCCCCTTCTCTTTGCCATACAGTAATGGGGCCAGATGCCACGGTATTATTATTATTATTATTTTCTTTAATATTTAGTCCTAAGCTGGCTCTTCTACTCTCCCTTCACCCTCATCAAGAAGCTCTTTAGCTCCTCTTTGCCTTCTGCCATTAGGGTAGTATCATCAGCATATCTGGGGTTGTTGATGCTTCTTTCACGTATCTTGATTCCAGGTTGTAACTCATCCAGCGCAGCATTTCTCATGATGTGCTCAGCATATAGGTTAAACAGAGTGACAGCAAACAGCCCTGTCATACCCCTTTCTCAATCTTGAACCGATCAGTTGTTCTATTCAGGATTCTCACTGTTGCTTCTTGACCTAAATACAGGTTCTCAGGAGACAGGAAAGATGGTCTGCTATTCCCACCTCTCTAAGAGGTCTCCACAGTTTATCATGATCTACACAGTCAAAGGCTTTAGCATAATCAATGAAACAGAGATAGATGCTTTTTTCTGAAATTTCCTTGCTTTCTCTTAATCCAGTGAATGTTGGCAATTTGATCTCTAGTTCCTCTTCCTTTTCTAAACACAGCTTGGACATCTGTAAGTTATTGGTTCTCATAATGCTGAAGCCTAGCATGCAAGAATTTAAGTATGAACTTATTAGCATGGCCTAGGTGTGCAACTGTCTGATGGTTAGCACATTCTTTGGTACTACCCTTCTTGGGAATTGGGATGAGGATTGACCTGTGGCCATTGTTGGGTCTTCCAGATTTGCTGACGTCATGAATGCAAAACCTTGATGGCATTCTCCTATAGAGATCTGAATAGTTCTGCTGGAATTTCATAGCATCCACTAGCTTTATTAACAGCAGTCTTTCTTCAGGCCCACTTGATGTCACTTTCCAGAATGTCTGGCTCTGGGTGACTAACCACATCATCGTAGTAATCCAGCTCATGAAGATCTTTTTTACACAGTTCTTCCATGTATTCTTTCCATCTCTTCTTGATCTCTTCAGCATCTATGAGGTCTCTACTATTTTATCTTTTATTTTGCCCATTTTTGGGTGGAACGCTCCCTTGATATTTCCAATTTTCCTCAAGGGATCTCTAGTCTTTCCCTTTTTTGTTCCTTTCTTCTATTATTATGCATTGTCCATTGAAAAAGGCCTTCTTGTCCCTTCTAGCTACTTTTTGGAACTCTGTGTTTAATTGGGTGTACCTTTCCCTCTCTCCCTTGCTTTTTGCTTCTCTTTGTTCTTTCACTACTTGTAAAGCCTCCTCAGATAACCACTTTGCCTTCTTGCTTTTCTTTTTCTTTAGGATGGTTTTGCTCACTGCCTTCTGTACAATACTATGGATCTCTGTCCATAGTTCTCAGGCAAACTGTTAACCAGATCTAGTCCTCTGAATCTATTTACATCTACTGCAAATTCATACAGTGTTTTATTTAAGTCATACTTGGCTGGCCTACAGTTTTTCCTAGTTTTCTTTAGCTTATGCCTGAATTTTGCTATGAGAAGCTGATGATCTGATCCACAGTCAGATCCAGGTCTTGTTTCTGCTGACTGTGTACAGCTCATCCATCTTTGGCTGCAAAAAATATAATCAATTTGATTTCAGTATTGATAATTTGGTGATATCCATGTGTAAACTTCTCTCTTGTGTTGTTGACAAAGGGTATTTTCTAGTGCATTCTCATGGCAGAATTCAGTTAACATTTGCCCTGCTTCATTTTGTTCTCCAAGGCCAAACTTGCCTGTTATTCCAGATGCATCCTGACATCCTACTTTTGCATTCCAATCCGCGATGATGAATAGAACATCTTTTTTTTTTTTTTTAAGGTGTTAGTGCCATGAGGTCTTATAGGTCTTTATAGAACTGATCAGCTTCAGCTTCTTTGGCATCAGTGGTAAGGGCATAAACTTGGATTACTGTGATGTTGAATGGCTTGCCTTGGAAATGAACTGAAATCATTCTGTCATTTTTGAATTTGCACCCAAGTACTGTATTTCAGAATTGTTTGTTGATTATGAGGGCTACTCCATTTCATCTAAGGGATTCTTGCCCACAGTAGTAGATATAATGATCATCGGAATTAAATTTGCCCATTCCTGTCCATTTTAGTTCACAAATTCCCAAAATGTTGATGTTTATTTTAATATCTCTTGCTTAACCACATATAATTTTCCTTGATTCATGGACCTAATATTCCAGGTTCCTATACAATACTGTTTTTGCAGCACTAAATTTTACTCTCATCACCAGACACATCCACAACTGAGCATCATATATACTTTGGCCCAGATGCTTCATTCATTCTGGGGCTATTGGTAATTCTCCATTCTTCCCCAGTATCATATTGGACACCTTCAGACCTGGGGGACTCATCTTTTGGTGTCATATCTTTTTGGCCTTTTGTGCAGTTCGTTTCTCATGGCAAGTATACTGGGGTAGTTTGCCATTCTCTTCTCCAGTGGATCACGTGTTATCAGAACTCTCTTCTATGACCCATCCATCTTGGGTGGGCCTGCATAGCATAGCTCATAGCTTCATTGTAATATGTAAACCCCTTCATCACAAGGCAGTGATCTATGAAGGGAAAGTTCAAGTTATGGACACACTAAAAGATAAAGATATGGTTTAAGCCCCATCACAGTTAGTTTAGAGAAAAAAATTAATTACATTTTAACATATTGACTTTGAGGTGGCAATATTTTGTACTTAGGTAATTCAAGTGTGGAAGATATAGCACTGACATGAAGAAAATGGGACAAACCTGCACAGGAGGTCAGATAAGCACTGAATATCTAAATATCAAAATCAAATACCAAACAAATCAGAGGTGAGAGAAATGAAGCAAAAAAGAAAAGGTACCATCACACTTCAGAGGTTAAAAATGTACAGACATCAAAACTAAGAAGGAACTATTGGACATAACACGCAAGATGAAGGGCCTAAAAAAATAAGAATGATTTTTCTTTTGTTTCAATGATATTCTGTAACTCTTAGTTCTATGCCTATGTAGTTGAGCCAGCAGTTGAGTTGCATTATTTTCATATGATGAAAAATGAGAAAGGAATGAAGTAATACTTAAAACTGCATTTCTTCTTATTGTACAATAAAATAATAAAAAGAAACCAAATATCATTTTCTATGAAAGCCATGAATATTTCTAGAGTGCATTTTTTGATACAGAAATGTTATATTTGGTAATTTTTATTTGTGACAGTTTACTTACTATCAGGTGTAAATTTTTCTTAAAGCCACCATGCATATATGTCTCTATTCTACATTAATAAGCTACAAAATAAAATCTTACCCTATGGCTCATGCATGTGATTAAATTACTGCTAGACAGAGCAGATTGAATAGCTGAAACCCAAATAGTTCATGCTAAAGCTGAAGCTCAAATACTTTGGCCACCTGATAGGAAGAGCTGACTCATTAGAAAAGACCCTGATGCTGGGAAAGATTGAAGGCAGGAGGAGAAGGGTACAACAAATGACAAGATGGTTGGGTGGCAGCACTGACTGAATGGACATAAGTTTGAGCAAACTCCAGAAGGTTGTGAAAGACAGGGAAGCCTGGCATGCTGCAGTCCATGGGTGGCAGAGCCGGACAGGACTGAGGGACTGAACAACAGTAATAACAATTAGTTCATATATGGTACAAGTTGAGTATTTTTAGCTTATGTTGAATCGGACGTGGATGTATAAACAAGGTGAGATGGAGCCTTTGAGGAAGCAAAAAAAAGAGAAAGAAATTTTCCAGGTCTAAATTACAGTAGCACTTCCCATGTGCACTATTATTTTGTGAGGCATCAACTAGCTTATATGGTAGTTATTTTTCATGTGTAAGTGTGTTACTTCTCCATTGTAATAATAACCTAGTTGAGAGCAAGGGCTGTCATAAACCTCTTTGCTGTGAAAACAAGTTCACTGATGATTGAGGGTACATATTTTTTGAAGCAAGCCTTCCTAAGTTCATATATTATGATTTCATCACTTTGTTGTTTACAATTTAAGGGAAATTTTATTTTGTCATTGTCTCAGTTTCTTTATCTGTAAAAATTGTAAATACTAGCTCACCCACCCCTAACATTATTTTCAGCA
The DNA here is from genome assembly GCF_042477335.2 of Ovis canadensis. NCBI lineage: Eukaryota > Metazoa > Chordata > Mammalia > Artiodactyla > Bovidae > Ovis > Ovis canadensis. The sequence goes on from NC_091266.1 coordinate 19,439,096, forward strand.
GTTTGGTATTTGGGGTCACAAAGAGTCAGACACGACTGGTGACTGAACAACAAGAAGGATCACGTAAATGTAATTTATCAACATATCTATCATATCTTTGGCTTGTGAGAAAAGAATGATGGGGAAAAATATTAGTTATTAAAGCCAGTGGGATGTATGAATGTCATGACTTCTTAAGGAATGAAGAAATCGGGCAGTGAATCATGATAGCAGGCAGTATAAGATCATAGTTAAAATCACTGCTCTGCAAATATAAGGCCTTGGGCAAGATGATAATATTTTAACTCCTCTAAACTTCATTTTCATCATCTATAAAATGGTGAAAGTAATAGTACCAATGCAGAAATGAGTATGTCTATTTTTATCTTAGCAGAGTGCCTGGCTCACTATAATCACATACACAGCACATGTTGACTAGGATTAACATTATTTAGTTAGTAATTTTTCAACACTGGGGATATTGGCTTATAGTAATACCATTTTGTTGTTGTTGTTCAGTCGCTCAGTTGTGTTCAACTCTTTATGAATACCATTTAGAAAACCCCATAATTTACTTAATTGTGTATCAAGTTGCAATACAATTTTCAATATGTTTGTGTTTGCCTCAAGGACATATATGATAGATTAAAAGGAAAAAAGCGTGAAAATAAGTTGGTTGAATTTCTATGTATGCAAACAGCTATTTAAAGTTTATTTCATGAGCAGGCAAGACAAAATATCTGAAGTCCTAAATGCCTGAGAAATTTATGAAATTTATATAAGTGAAAAAACATCATCTGTCATAGATAAATTATATTAACTCTGTGAATGGGAATTTACTTTATTTAATTATTAATTTAGATGTAAGTTAAACCATTTACATTTCTTATTTTACATCTATGAAAAAAATGATGAAGGAAGCTGATACTGTTCCCTGAATAGACTATAAAATAAGCCTCACTATATATTAAGTTGGCCAATAAGCTCATTCAAGTTTTTCCATAAGATGTTATGGAAAAGCCTGAACAAAATTTTTGGCTAACCAAGTAAATGCCTTGTAGGGTACATTTACCTTGTAGAATAGAAGAGTGAAAAAGCTGGCTTATAACTCAACATTCGAAAAACAAATATCATGGCATCCAGTCCCATCACTTCATGGCAAAATTCATGGGGAAACAATGAATACAGTGACAGAGTTTATTTTGGGGGGGTTCCAAAATCACTGCTGATGGTGACTGTTGCCAGAAAATTAAAAGACACTTGCTCCTTGGAAGTAAAGCTATGCAAACCTAGACAATGTATTAAAAAGCAGAGACACTACTCTGCCAAAAAAACTCTGTATAGTAAAAGCTATGTTTTTTCCAGTAGTTATATATAGTTGTGAGAGTTGGACCATAAAGAAGGCTGAATGCAGAGGAATTGATGCTTGTGAACTCTGGTGTTGGAGAAGACTCTTGAAAGTCCCTTGACTGCAAGGAGATCAAAACAGTCAATCCTAAAGGAAATCAATTCTGAAGATTCATTAGAAGGACTGATGCTTAAGCTGAAGCTCCAGTACTTTGACCATCTGATCTGAGGAATTGACTCATTAAAAAAGACCCTGATATCGGGAAAGATTGAAGGCAGGAGGAGGAGGGGATGACAGAGGATGTGTTGGTTGGTGGCATCATTGAGTCAATGGACATGAGTTTGAGCAAGCTCCTGGTCCAGGGGACCCTGAGTGCTGTAGCCCATGGGGTAACAAATAGTCAGACACAACCAAATGGCTAAAAAACAACAGCGTATATTTATTTTTCAAAAAAAATGTACAAATGTATTTATTAATAAGAATCATCTCATAACTTTTTTTAATTCTAACCTAATTAACTGTAAATTTTCTAAACTATTAGCTCAGTTATGTTCAGGCACTCAAGAGTCCACCTCTTTGCAACCCCATGAATCATAGTATGCCAGACCTCCCTGTCCATCACCAACACCTGGAGTTCACCCAAACTCATGTCCATCGAGTCATTGATGCCATCCAGCCATCTCATTCTCTGTCGTCCCCTTCTCCTCTTGTCTGCAATCCCTCCCAGCATCAGTGTCCTTTCTAATAAGTCAACTCTTCACATGAGGTGGCCAAAGTATTGGAGTTTCAGCTTTAGCATCAGTCCTTCTAAAGAACACCCAGGACTGATCTCCTTGCGAATGGACTGGTTGGATCTCCTTGCAGTCCAAGGGACACTCAAGAGTCTTCTCCAACACCACAGTTGAAAAGCATCAATTCTTCAGAGCTCAGCTTTCATCACAGTCCAACTTTCACATCCATACATGATCATTGGAAAAACCGTAGCCTTGACTAGATGGACCTTTGTTGGCAAAGTAATGTTTCTGCTTTTGAATATGCTATCCTTCCAAGGAGTAAGCGTCTTTTAATTTCATGGCTGAAATCACCATCTGCAGCGATTTTGGACCCCCCAAAAATAAAGCCTGACACTGTTTCCACTGTTTCCCCATTTATTTCCCATGAAGTGATGGGACCAGATGCCATGATCTTATTTTTCTGAATGTTGAGCTTTAAGACAACTTTTTCACTCCCCTCTTTCACTTTCATCAAGATGCTTTTTAGTTTCTCTTCACTTTCTGCCATAAGGGTGGTGTCATCTCCCTGTCTGAAGTTATTGATATTTCTCCTGGCAATCTTGATTCCAACTTGTCCTTGTCCAGCCCAACAATTCTCATGAGGTACTCTGCATATAAATTAAATAAGCAGGGTGACAATATACAGCCTTGGCATACTCCTTTTCCTATTTGGAACCAGTCTGTTGTTCCATGTCCACTTCTAACAGTTTCTTCCTGACCTGCATACAGATTTCTCAAGAGGCAGCTCAGGTGGTCTGGTATTCCCATCTCTCTCAGAATTTTCCACAGTTTCTTGTGATCCACACAGTCAAAGCAAATAGAGGAAAACAACAGAATGGGAAAGACTAGAGATCTCTTCAAGAAAATTAGAGATACCAAGGGAACATTTCACGCAAAGATGGGCTCAATAAAGGACAGAAATGGTATGGACCTAACAGAAGCAGAAGATATTAAGAAGAGGTGGCAAGGAAACACAGAAAAATTATACAAAAAAAGATCTTCATGACCAAGATAATCATGATGGTGTGATCACTCACCTAGAGCCAGACATCCTGGAATGTGAAGTCAAGTGGGCCTTAGAAAACATCACTATGAACAAAGCTAGTGGAGGTGATGGAATTCCAGTTGAACTATATCAAATCCTGAAAGATGATGCTGTGAAAGTGCCACACTCAATACGCCAGCAAATTTGGAAAACTCAGCAGTGGCCACAGGACTGGAAAAGGTCAGTTTTCATTCCAATCCCAAAGAAAGACAATGCCAAAGAATGCTCAAACTACTGCACAATTGCACTCATCACACATGCTAGTAAAGTAATGCTCAAAATTCTCCCAGCCAGGCTTAACCAATATGAGAACCATGAACTTCCAGATATTCAAGCTAGTTTTAGAAAAGGCAGAGGAACCAGAGATCAAATTGCCAACATCTGCTGGATCATGGAAAAAGCAAGAGAGTTCGAGAAAAACATCTATTTCTGCTTTATTGACTATGCCAAAACCTTTGACTATGTGGATCACTATAAACTGTGGAAAATTCCTCAAGAGATGGGAATACCAGACCACCTGACCTGCCTCTTGAGAACCAATATGCAGGTCAGGAAGCAACAATTAGAAGTGGAATGGAACAACAGACTGGTTCCAAGTAGGAAAAGGAGTACACCAAGGTTGTATATTGTCACCCTGCTTATTTAACTTCTATGCAGAGTACATCATGAGAAACGCTGGGCTGGAAGAAGCACAAGCTAGAATCAAGATTGTCAGGAGAATTATCAGTAACCTCAGATATGCAGATGACACCGCCCTTATGGCAGAAAGTGAAGATGAACTAAAAAGCCTCTTGATGAAAGTGAAAGTGGAGAGTGAAAAAGTTGGCTTTAAGCTCAACATTCAGAAAACGAAGATCATGGCATCTGGTCCCATCACTACATGGGAAATAGATGAGGAAACAGTGGAATCTGTGTTACACTTTAGTTTCTTGGGCCCCAAAATCACTGCAGATGGTGAGCGCACCCACGAAAGTAAAAGACGCTTACTCCTTGGAAGAAAAGTTATGACCAACCTGGACAGCATATTGAAAAGCAGACATTACTTTGCCAACAGTGGTCCGTCTAGTCAAGGCTATGGTTTTTCTCACATCATATGGATCTGAGAGTTGGACTGTGAAGAAAGCTGAGCACCGAAGAATTGATGCTTTTGAACTGTGGTGTTGGAGAAGACTCTTGAGAGTTCCTTGGAGTGCAAGGAGCTCCAACCAGTCCATTCTGAAGGAGATCAGCCCTGGGGTTTCTTTGGAGGGAATGATGCTAAAGCTGAAACTCCAGTACTTTGGCCACCTCATGCAGAGAGTTGACTATTGGAAAAGACTGATGCTGGGAGGGATTGGGGGCAGGAGGAGAAAGGGACTACAGTGTGGCCACTGCTGAATTTTCCAAATTTGCCAGCATGTTGAGTGCAGCAGTTTCACAGGATCATCTTTCAGGATTTGAAATAGCTCAACTGGAATTCAATCACCACCACTAGTTTGTTCCTTTTGATGCTTTCTAAGGCCCACTTTACTTCACATTCCAGGATGTCTGGCTCTAGGTGTGTGATTACACAGTTGTGATTATCTGGGTCGTGAAGATCTTTTTTGTACAGTTCTCCTGTGTAATCTTGCCACCTCTTCTTAATATCTTCTGCTTCTGTTAGGTCCATACCATTTCTGTTTTTATCCAGCCCACTTTTGCATGAGATGTTCCCTGGATTTCTAATTTTCTTGAAGTGATCTCTAGTGTTTCCCCTTCTGCTGTTTTCCTCTATTTCTTTGCATTGATTACTGAGGAAGGCTTTCTTATCTCTCCTTGCTATTCTTTGGAATTCTGCATTCAGATGCTTATATCTTTCCTTTTCTCCTTTGCTTTTCTCTTCTTTTCACAGCTATTTGTAAGCCCTCCCCAGACAGCCATTTTGCTTTTTTGCATTTCTTTTCCATGGGGATGGTCTTGATCCCTGTCTCCTGTACAATTTCACGAACCTCATTCCATAGTTCATCAGGTACTCTATCAGATCTAGTCTCTTAATCTATTTTTCACTTCCACTGTATAATCATAAGGAATTTGATTTAGGTCATACCTAAATGGTCTAGTGGTTTTCCCTACTTTCTTCAGTTTAAATCTGAATTTGGGAATAAGGAGTTCATGGTCTGAGCCACAGTCAGCTCCCGATTTCGTTTTTGTGTTTTTGCTGTTTTGCTGTGTAGAGCTTCTCCATCTTTGGCTGCAAAGAATAGAATCAATCTGATTTTAGTGTTGACCATCTGGTGATGTCCAAGTATAGAGTCTTCTCTTGTGTTGTTGGAAGAGGGTATTTGCTATGACCAGTGTGTTTTTTGGGCAAAACTCTATTAGCCTTTGCCTTGCTTCATTCTGTACTCCAAGGCCAAATTTGCCTGTTACTCCAGGTGTTTCTTGACTTCCTACTTTTGCATTCCAGTCCCCTATAATGAAAAGGACATCTTTTTTGGGTGTTAGTTCTAAAAGGTCTTGTAGGTCTTCATAGAATCATTCAATTTCAGCTTCTTTAGCATTACTGATTGGAGCATAGATTTGGATTACCATTATATTGAATTGTTTGTCTTGGAAATGAACAGAGATCATTCTGTCATTTTTGAGATTGCATCCAAGTATTGCATTTTGGACTCTTTTGTTGACCGTGATGGCTACTCCATTTCTTCTAAGGGATTCTTGCCCGCAGTAGTAGATATAATGGTTATCTGAGTTAAATTCACCCATTCCAGTCCATTTTAGTTCTCTGATTCCTAGAATGTTGATGTTCACTCCTGTCATCTCCTGTTTGACCACTTCCAATTTGCCTTGATTCATGGACCTGAGATTCCAGGTTCCTATGCAATATTGCTCTTTACAGCATCGTACCTTGCTTCTATCACCAGTCACATCCACATCTGGGTATTGTTTTTAGTTTGTCTCCATCCCTTCATTCTTTCTGGAGTTATTTCTCCCCTGATCTCCAATAGCATATTGGGCACCTAATGACCTGGGTAGTTCCTCTTTTGGTATCTTATCATTTTGCCTTTTCATACTGTTCATGGGGTTCTCAAGGCAAGAATACTGAAGTGTTTGCCATTCCCTTCTCCAGTGGACCACATTCTGTCAGACCTCTACACCATGGCCTGCCCTTCTTGGTTGGCCCCACATGGCATGACTTAGTTTCATTGAGTTAGACAAGGTTGTGGTCCTAGTATGATTAGATTGACTAGTTTTCTCTGATTATGGTTTGTGTGTCTATATACTCTGATGCCCTTTGCAACACCTACCGTCTTTCTTGGGTTTCTCTTACCTTGGACATGGGGTATCTCTTCACGGCTCCTCCAGCAAAGTGTAGCCGCTACTCCTTACCTTGGAGGAGGGTTATCTCCTCACAGCCGCCCCTTCTGACCTTGAGCGTGAAGTAGCTCCTCACTTTAAAGAAGTATAATGAGACATAAATTTGGCTGTGATTGTGATAAGTATTTGTGAAACATAGTAGCTTTAAATCTAGGTAAAATTAAAGTAAATGAGCATTTTCACTTTCATTAAGGTGAAAGTTGCTCAGTTGTGACCAACTCATTGTGACCCCATGGTCTGTAACCCACCAGGCTCCTCTGTCTATGGGATCTCTCAGGCAAGAGTACTGGAGTGGGTTGCCATTTCCTCCTCCAGGGAATTTTCCTGATCCAGGCATCAAACCCAGGCCTCCTGCAATTCAGGCAGATTTTTTACCAACTGAGCCACCAAGGAAACATGCATTTTATTATAGTTTCATATAATTTTTTTCTATATTCCATATTCTTTTATTAGTGCTTACTACAATTGCAAATTTCCAATATTAATATAAGGCTTTCTAGAATTTCTAACCTAACTGAGGAAAAGAGAGTCCTGTAAGACATGTTAAAGTTACATACTACTCTCCACACAGTGCAGCATTTTGTGGAGCACAGCTCCACACATTATTCTCAATACAGTCCAGGTTAAATGTGATTTTCTTCACACAAAATAGCAAATAAATCTGTAAGAATTTAGGTGAAATATTCTGAAGCAAAATTTACTTTTTAAAAAAGTCTTGCCATTTTCAAGGGAAGGTAGGTATTTTGAGAATATGGGTGATTAAATCAATCTATATAGGCATATTTTATCCACTTTCATATCTGTATTTTACTTCACATAGTACATTAAATAAATGTATATATATATGTCCATAAACATTATATATGTACATTATATACCTATATGTGCATATACATATATAACAGATAGATGTTTGTGTATGCGTGGAAAGAGAGAGAGTTCTTTCATCTATGAGGTGCAAAATTGATTTTCTTTGCTTTTTACCAAGAAAAATGACGAGTGAAAACATAAGCCATACTTTAATATGCAGGTCAGGAAAACCTTAATATCAAGATTAATTATGTGCTATAGTGATTCCTTTGGGTTCATCTTTGAAACTCCACATTTCAATATTAGAAACATTGGAAAGAAAACTTTATCCAAGTATATTAAAGAGAGAACTGATCCAGAAAAAAGCATATGCTACTGCGAAACTTTCTGAGTTGCTTTCCCAGACATTCCTATTCAGAGAGGAATCATTCCTTGGTACCTAAGTGAATATGTGATGTATTTTGTCTTCTAGGACACTGTAGTTACTTTCCATTCCTGCCAAATATCAATCTTGTTGTCTTATAAATAGGATCATAACATAAGCCAGCTGACGAAAGGTACTCTTCATAATTCCACAGTGGTTTTGGTAACTGACAAGACAAAAAGGAGGGGTTCAGAAATCTAAGTCCTGTCTCTGAAGGAACTGGTATTTAAACCTAGGTGTGCTGAGTGGCACAAACTGGCTAATGAGTTAAGATGTTTGCACCATTTTTCTTTCTCAGGTGTTGAAATGGATACCCAAAGATCATCACAATTAAGGGAAGAAAACCTGTCCCTTTATCCAATTAAGATTTCTTTATACAGGACAGTTAGCAGAGAATTTCTTTGAAGATGATGATTTTTAAAAGTCTGCCTTTGTCAGCATCCAAAACATTTGAGATTTTCAGTGGTTTTTCTGTCTTGTTCAAACACAGTATCATGTTGTGAGAGGCTGAGAACAAGAAAAATGCAGTATCTGCCTCATGAAAATTGTTTGGGAAAGTTGCACACATTTGCTGTTGACTTGAGAGCACTTTTTGTATGTTTGTTGGGGTTTGAAGGAAATATAAGAAATGAACCTACCTAAAAATAGGAAATGTTTCCTACAGGATTGTGTATTTCTGTGTGTGTGTGTATTAGTCTCTCAGCTGTGTCCTACTCTTTAGAATCCCAAGGACTGTAGCCCACCTTGCTCCTCTGTCTATGGAATTCTCCATGCAAGAATATCAGAGTGGATTGCCATCCTTTCTCCAGGGGATCTTCCTGATGTAGGGATTGAACCTGGGTCGCCACATTACAAGCTGATTCTTTGCCATCTGGGCCACCAGGGAATGTGTCAGTAACTAGCCACTTCATCCCACCTTTATTATTGAAAACATTCCATAATGGTATGATCATTCTCACTCTCATTTTAAAGGGTTTAATTGGAGAAGGAAATGGCAACCCACTCCAATACTCTTGCCTGGAAAATCCCATGGATGGAGGAGCCTGGTAGGCTGCAGTCCATAGGGTCGCTGAGGATCGGATACGACTGAGCGACTTCACTTTGACTTTTCACTTTCATGCATTGGAGAAGGAAATGGCAACCCACTCCAGTGTTCTTGCCTGGAGAATCCCTAGGGCGGGGAGCCTGGTGGACTGCCGTCTAAGGGGTTGCACAGAGTCAGACACTACTGAAGTGACTTAGCAGGTAGCAAGTGACTTAGCAATCCCTAAATAAACTTAAAAGGGATCAAATAACACAAGTAAACCATAACTCTATAGTACTTCCCTGGTGGCTCTGACTGTAGGGAATCCCCTTGCAGTGTGGAAGACCTGGGCTCAATCCCTGGGTTGGGAAGATCCCATGGAGGAGGGCATGGCGACCCACTCTAGTATTCTTGCCTGGAGAATTCCCATGGACAGAGGAGCCTGTCAGGCTGCAGTCCATGAGGGGCACGAAGAGCTGGACGTGACTGGGTGACTAAGCACAGCACAGCACAAGCCATATCTCTAGAGAGTTGAGATTTGAGTCTAGATCTGACACCAAACTAGGTGCTCATTTAGCCTAGTCGTTTAGTTCCCTAAATACCACATTCCTGACATAATAAAATGTAAGTGTCACCTAAAATCATGAGGGAATGGTAGAAATATAAAAAGAAAAAAAAATTGTGTTAAGATACTTGGAACCTTACATTCATTAGAAATACTGAAGTAGACAGTTAACTCAGAGAAATAAGTGATGTCTAAGTAAATAATACGTGTATCTATACCTAGAAAAGTTGATAAAATGTGAGACTGAAGATGCAAAAGTGATTTTACCTAGAATAACAGGATATGCTAAAAAATAAAAATTTACTCTTAAACTATAATAAAGATGTAATTTTCTATAGTGAATGAAAAATTATAATTTCTAATCTCCGAGAGGTTTAATGTAAGTCTGGACCAAAACAGCAAAAAATATGTTAATATCTCTATGTTCACCTGTTAATTACTAAAAATCTGGCTCAAAATGCAAAACTATATTATTTTAATTAAAAAGAAAACACTGTATATTCTTTACTGGAGGAGGGATATGGTACAAGTTATCAGTCAAAACAGGATTATCAAATGTTATATTACATGTAATGGGCTGTATCTGATCTTCATTTTTATTAGTCTCAAAAAAATTAGAGAATTTACTTTGATTTTATGAGACATTTGTTGTATAAAGAGTAATGTCTATTATATCTACCAGCTCAAATCTTGAGCTTTCAGCACTGCAAATGTTTCAAGCATTTTATCAGTCTCATTGATGAACAATAAATTACTTCCCTCTTAAATTTTTTGAACTTTGAATATGCAGGAATATTCTAACATCTATACTACTTGTATAATACTTTATTGATGTGTAGATGATATTCTAGACATCTATATATGATATATAGTTTACAAAACATTTGACCAATTATTAAAACAAATCTTCCTTTGACTAGTTAATGCTTACGTTTGTCAAAATGTAACTGGAAATTTATTTCTAGAGGTTTTAGGCGACACTTATTTTGATCTATATCTATCACTTCTTGCCCTTAGTGTATGCCAGGTATTGTGGAAACTGCTTTACATAACTTTTTATTGAATCAAAACTTCCATACAGTAAAATGATTTCCTTTTCTCAACAGTTCGTTGCATTTTTCCTGTATGTGTGCTGTGCTGTTTTGTTATGCTAAGTCACTTCAGTCATGTCTGACTCTATATACCCTTCGATAAATTCTCTTGTATGCCTGAACCCCATAAACACTGCTTAGATTAAGATATTGAAATAATTAGAAATTAGGTTTTTTTAATGAAAGAAAGAGTATATATAGCTAAGGCTATTGAATTTTTCAAAAAACTGGAAATACCATTATTAAAGGACTTTAATTTTATTAAAAACAGATACCATAAAACTTTGGTAAATTGTCTCATGGTGACTAATATAACTGCAGAAATGATTATTTTAGATTAGCTGTGTAAAATGGGAAAATGTTTATAGGCTACTTATGTACATTAACAAAAATAGTTCTCTAGCTCCAGTATAGATGCAGTAAGGGTCTTTAAAGTGACAGAATTTATTCAAGGTGAATATGACTGTGTCCTTTTCTAGGTTTTTGACAAAATTCCTTTGCTACTCTTAAGTTGTTATTTTGAAATTTGGTGTCAGTGAAAGAAACTGATGATTAAATTGGAAATGTATTGAAGAATAGTAATTAAGAAAGGTAACTTTAATAAATGCTAATATTTTCTACATTCATTTGCTCTAACAGCTTTATTTTTTAAAAAAAGCATAAAGAAATAATAGAAGAGAAGAGTTTAATTCTAGAGGAAGGAAAAAAAAATCTCTAAACCTGAACACTAACAAAAATTGTACATTATGGGTCTTCCACCTCAAAGAAATTGACATATAGTAATTCAGTCTACAATTTAAGGATTGATGCTTGACTGTTCTCTTTCCCTCCTATACAAAACCATCAGCAATCTTTGCTGATTTTACCTTCAATTATATCTCACATCCAAACAGTTTTTGGCTGCCTCAAGGTTACAACCCTGGACTATCATCACTGGCTGATGGCTGAACTACTGCCATCATATTTTAATAGATCTTCCTGCTTCTGCTCTTGCCCATGTGCAGAATATGTTCACCATGTCCCTCAGAGTGATCTTTATGAAATGTAGACCATGGTATGTGACTCTTCTGCTTTCAAATCCTAATGGTCTTCAACCTGGAGTTGACAATTATTCCTTCAGAAAGGGCCGGAAAGTAAATATTTTCAGCCTCCCGCTCCACATATGGTCTCTGCTACATGCTCTTCTCCTTTGTTTGTTTTATCAACAAACATGTAATAACATAAAAACAGCAACAACAACAAAAAAATTACTGGCTTCTCAGGCCATGTAAAGTTGTCTGAGGGCTATTTGGCCTGCTATAGTTTGCAAGCTCTTAAATATAAATCTGGACAGTGATTAAAACGCCTTGTGTGATTCCAACCAACCTGACAGCTGCTCTGACATCATCAGTTATGTGGTTCCTTTTCTGTGGTTCATTTTCTGCCTTCAAGCTACATCACCGTCTTATTTTTCCTTGATCAAACAGAACTTACACTTCAATAAGGCCTTTGCACTTCATGTTCCCTCAGACTATAGCATCTGACTGCCAGATATCCGCATGACTGACATTTTTACATCTTTCAAGTTTATGTTCAAATAGAACTCCAAAGAATGACCTAGATTATATATTCTTATCCAAAACAGTAGCCAGTTGTAATCTATCAATTTTCCCGGGTATTTTTTTTCCCTTAAGCTTTTAATGACATAAAATATGCTATTAATCTGTCTTGTTAGGCACAACTCAATAGATTTTAATTATCCTGTGAGTACAGCTTTTGACTATTATGTTTATAACTTATTAAATACAGAAAGTGGCATAATACGTTCTCAAAAAATGTATATAAATATACAAAAATAAATTCATTAATGTATTCATTCTGAAAGAGATTATAATTTGTTAATTATAGTCTTAATGCTGAGGTGATTTTAATGACTCTATACTAAAATGTAGTCTTGTTTTAACTACCACAAATTTCTCAAGCATGCATAATATAACTCCTATTGATTCTAATTTAGTGGTAAAGTGCAGTGTTGTCAGCAACTTAATTGCAAATTATTCAAGGAAAAAAGGAGCATATATAAGAATATATACAAGAATAAAAATATGTGAGGAGATATTAAAATTTCATAATTTTTGGTGAAAATATGTGGGCCTGCATAGTATGAGTCTTTTTTTTTTTTTCCTGTGGCTTTAACTGCTTTGTTTTTCAAAATTAGTTCAGGTAAGCATGTACTGGCATTTGTGGAGACATAAAGAATACATTTTTGGTGGCATTACATTAGCTGCCTATGCAGTCAAATGATTAAGTTAAAGTGAACCCATAATATACTGTTCAACTAGTACAATTCTGAGAGTGAAAGATAGTAGAAACATTATTATTCATATATATCAATCATATTTACTTATCATAGTATTAAATGTATGGAATAAATGTTTAGAATTTCTTAACAATAAAACTGTCTAAAAATGAATATGCATTCACAACTGTGGAGCAAAAGCAAGTAAGTTATCTTTATTTTGCTTATCTAAATATAAAAACATAACAGAATTATTTTTGTTCTTTAGTCTGTCCGTTAGCCTTCTGTCTCTCATCTCTCCAAAATCATGTTTACGGTATTTTTCTAGAGAAAATTATTTTCAATATCATCTCACAATTTTTCATTTATTTACTACAATGGTCTTGTTGCTTAAAAAAAAAAAATCCACAACCTAAAAGTTGAGGGTTATGTTTTTTTTTTAATTTACCTTTAATTGGAGGATAATTGTTTTACAATATTGTGTTGGTTTCTGCCATACATTAACAGGAATCAGCCATAGGTACACATATATCCCTTCACTCTTGAACCTCTCTCCCACCTCCCACCCCATCCCACCCCTCTAGCTTGTCACAGAACACTGGATTTCAGCTCCCTACATCATGTATCAGATTCCCACTGGCTATCTATTTTACATGCGGTAATGAGGTAGGGCAAAAGAGAGTTATGTTTTATTAGGCAGGAATGTTTCAGACTTTAAGCCAGGGAGGTAGCATCTCAAGTAACCTTGAGAGAACTACTCTGAGGAGGCAAGGACAGGACCCAGGTTTTATAGAAGTTTTGCAAAAAAACAACAAGTAGTTTGGATATCAAAAGTTGTTGTTAATGAAAAGCAGGTATCTCAAGCTAAGAAATTTAATGCTTTTCTTTGTATAGCAAAACACAAGAATTGTCTCCTGAATCATTCCTTGATGTGCTCCTCACTCACCTGGGGTGAGCATTCTGTGTTTTCACACCCTGAGTTTCCTCAGGGCTCACCGTAGGGTGTCCAAAGGCTCCTAGATGGCAGATATTCCTTCCTTTCCTGAGTTTCATCAGAGCTCACCAGCTCACCTTTGGTGGTGGCTATAAACTCTGATGACTGTGACATCCTTTGTTTACTGATACAGCAAGAAATATTCCATTTCTCATCTTCAGTCTTCTTGTTGTATTTCACAATGTTGACTTAAAAAAAATGAACAATATGAAAATTATGAGTTAAGTTTTATCTGGGGCAAAATGAGGACTGCTGCCTGGGAGACAGCATGTCAGATACCTCTGAGAAACTGCTCCAAAGAGGCAGGGGTGGAGGGAGCTGGGCTGGGGCTGGGCTGGGGAATGTCAGCACATATGTAATTTTGGTAAAGGGAGAAATACATGTAATTAAGCACATATTTTTTGCCGAAATTTTCTGCTGGTCTCCTGAAGCTCCTGATGTCACTAGGAATAGTCATCACTGTGAAGGATTTTAGTGCTTTTCTAAATACAAGAAGATACAAGAATTGGGCTCATAAAATTGGCTCCTGAAATCTCTAACCATCTGAAAACTTGTCTTGGCAGTCCTTTGCCTCCACACTCTGATGAGTGCAGAGTGCCTCATTTCTGCTCTCCACCCTGAACTCCTTTCAGGATCAGCGGCAACAGCACCTGATTTAATCCTTCTAGAGGTAGATGGCCAGTGTCTATGGAAAGTATCAGTTTGCAGTTGACAATGATGAACAAATATAAATTATCAAATCTTTGACTTTCTTCTCTAGACTATTAACTTGTAATTGAGAAATTCTTTCCCTAAAAACTTCAAGGTAAGCCCAAAATAAATCAGCCCAGTGCAATCTTTTATATTAAATTGTGTTACTATTTCAATTCAAATAATTTCACAGACATACCCTTTGTTCCTTTATGTAGAGAATTTCTTCATGAAAATATTTCATGTAACAAAATTTGATATATATTATCTGCTTATGTGAGTTTATTGAATATTTTGCCAAACTTAGGAGCTGGAGAAAATGAGAACACTTGTAAAGTTGGTTTGTTTTTTTTTTCCTGTTTGGTACAGAAAATATTTTATCCAATTGAAAAATGGGAGCTCAAGCAAAAGATTTTTTTCTATAAGTTATTCTGAAGAGCTCATCTAGAATTTCAAAATAAAATTTTACTCTTTTCACTTTATCTTTTAGCTTGTTCAATCCCCTAACAATTTTGTAGGGCTGTATTTATATATATTTTTCCTCTATGTAGTCTTTATTTGTAATAATTATAATTCACTAGAAACTCCAAAATTGATATTTTTTGGTGGTGTACTCACTGAATGATTTTATTGAGGATTCCAAGGTTATATTTTTTAAACAGAATTCAACCATATTTTGAACACTAGTTTGTAGAAAGATTATTTTCAGACCCTAAATTGGTCATCAAAGGCTCTATTTCTAACATTTATTTAATGAAAGTGAAAGTGTTAGTCTCTTTGTCATGTCTGATTCTTTGTGACCCCACGGACTATAGCCCGCCAGACACCCCTGTCCATGGAAGTTTCTAGGTAAGAATATCGGAGTGGGCTGCCATTTCCTTATCCAGGGTATGTTCCCGACCTACAGAAGGAACACATGTTTCTCATGTCTCCTGCATTGACAGACGGGTTCTTTATCACTAGGACCACGTGGAAAGCCCTGAATAATGAAAGCACACTGCAAAAGACAGTGTGCTTAAACATGTTTAGCTTCAAAAATGTGTAGGTAACCTCACTTTGAGTGGAATACAGTATTGCACTCCGTGAGTTACATGTAACTGTACCCTATGCACCTTATGCAGCTGCGTGTGTTAAATATATGTTTGAGGGCATAGTCTTATTAGTATAACTAGTCACTTCTATGATTGGTGCTACTGCTACGTTAGCAATTTTATCTTCTACTTTGCATGTGGTCAATGATAAAATTACAGTAAATGACAACAAATATTGTATGAGAATACCAATTTTCTCGAGAATTGAAAGTTTTAGGTTTTACTTTTGCAGTATATGTGTACTTTTGGGGGGGTCAGCTGTTCATTGCTGTAGAAAGGGTCTATGGTTAAAATTAAATAAGCACTAAAATACTAAATCAATAAATTAATACTCATTATAGATTATACCAAAGAATAAATGGCAAGTGCTGTGTTATAAGAAGTGTCAGGCTATTCTATATGCTCTATAGCAGGATTGTTGGATCTGTATTTCCTATACGTATTTTACATCCACCAAAACTGTAATTATCTCATTTTCACAATAACCCCACCTACTACCATCTGTGCCTTGTGATTTCAAGTATCTCACAGACTATGGCAGAGACTATGGCCCCATCTGCCTGGTCAGCTAAGTGGGCAGTTTTAGATGATGACTTTGAATACTTCAATCACTATGTTCTTTTTAAACAGTGGAGGGCTGTATGTGCTCTCTATGAAATATTGCTGGAGTTACCTTGTCTAGAAGGGATCAGGAAAAGAGATTTGTCTTCTAGCTTATTTATTACTTATTTAACCATAAGGTGAGGAAATTGTTTTTCACCCATTTGTATTTTCACAACTGGAGTTACAAAGTGGAGATCTAGCAAAATAATCCTGACGTGTTTTTATCTGTCTACTAATAGTAACATTTTGTTAATTATTGAGAAATCTGAGGCAAAAGCTAAACAAAAAGTGACATCAGAAATATAAGGGACTAGGACTGTGCAGGACAAAAAAAAAATGTGTGATCTTCCCAGATGTAATATACTTCACTCAATACCTAGAATGTCTTAACCATTCATTTAATAATATATATCACATTTTTCCAATTAATAAAATAAAAATAAAAATTTGGATTTTGCTATTGTACCTTTTTTTCCTCTCAAAGAGAGAGATGTAAAAATTTGATTTAGTGTTAATTTTTAAGTTTAATTCCTTTTCTTTAGCTAATTTGTAAGTGTTCATAGCACTTTCTTTTAAAAACTACGTGGAGTTTTTAAACAGTCTGGAATCTGTGGAAGCCTGGGGAAGCTGCCCAAGTTTGAGAAAGGGAAATTGTTCAGAACGCATCTGCTCCCACCACCTCAGTTTCAACTGAGGAGACGAAAAAGGCCAAGAAGAAGGGACAAGCCTAAAGTCTCAACCAAAAAAGAGCCCAGAGCTGTTCACCCACAGTGCCCCAGCTTTCCCATTTTCAGAGGAGCAAGTGGCCTTTGAATTCTACCCGTGGTGACATGGGTCTCCGACTCTTCTAGGGAGTCCAGATCTAATACTACCTTCCCCCACCCACAGGGAATGTGTTGGAGAGTTAAGAATGGACCCATTCTCCCTGACCATTAGCACCATCCTAAAAGCCTGCCCTTGGAAAGGGGGCTGAAAGTTGGCTCTGAAAATTCCTCCCAGAAGAGGTCAGGTTTTAGCTGCCTGCTCCATCTGGAGAGGTCCTAGCATTCGGACCTGAGGCTATGGCAGGATCACTTCAGAGCTGGTGGTTAGGGGAACAACCAAGCTGAGACAGGACAGGTCCAAGCAATCCGGGCTGGGCAGGGGTTTTTCTCAGGGCATATTCCTAGCCGCTTTACCTGTCAGCTGGTTCTGGACAATACCAGTGGCACTTGGTAGAGTCTTGGGCCTTCACAGATATTGCCACTGACCTCTTTTTTTGCAACTGAGTTTGCACATATGGCAGTTCTAGGAGAGAGGAGATCCTCTAGGATAGCAGAGAGCCCTGAACCTCCTGGGTAAGGCTCAGCTCGGCTTTTCCACGATGAAGCTGCTTCCCTAGACCCGTACCCCAGCCCTGCGCTCAGATGACACTGTCAGAGCAGCCAGATACAACAAGTCCAGGTCTCTCCGTAGTGGTTGTGGTCACCATGTAGTGTGTTCGTACTGCCATTACTAGGCTGTCTAGTTGTCTGCCTCCTTCTCCCCCAGCACCTTTCAATGGTTCAGGCGGCCTTTCTCCTGGAGCCTCTGCTGTCCTCCTTTAGCTGTGGCTTGACTTCCTCCAGGGCTGCCATCTTCTGCTCTCTCTGACTTGGGGAAGCATGACAGGTATGCACTCTGTCCCTCCTCGAGGATGCTGAGCTCTTTGCAGCCAGTGGCTCAGGGTTCCTGGCATCACGCTTCAGGTACTCTTCAGCCTCCTGGGCATGCCTCACAGCTCATTTTGCCTTTCAAGTCACAAAAAACTTAATGCCTGTCCTCTCTCTCTTCCTGTCTTATCGGCTTTTTGTCACGCACTCTTGCTGCGTGGTTTTCCTAACTTTCCTAATGTAGCAGTACATTTCTACAAACAAAATTTAAATCATTCTTGTCTTCCCAGCAAAACCCCAGTTATCTTCTATTTTCTCTCCTGAGAATTTTTCTGCTGCTATATATTCAAAGAGTAGTGGTAATGATATCATTTAACATTTGCTTAGAGATTACTATTTATGAAGCACCATTCTAGGTGATTCCCATACACTGATTCACTTAGTTCTATAGCAATGTGGATTGTACAGCTCTACAGACATGTTTATGGATGATGAAAGTGAAGACAGAGAGGATAAATGACCTGCCCAAGTTTGCGGATATTCAGGGACAGAACCAAGATTTATTCCACATACTCTGATTGAAGAATCTGTTATTAAGCAATGTATGTTGTGTGCTTGTGTAAAGATACGTACATATGAGGGTGTGTGTGTGTGTGTGTGTTTAGGTGGTAAGTGTATATGTATATCTTGATGCTGAATACAAAGAAGTAGAGCAAAAGGTAATTTTACATTCTAAGTCAGGTTAAATTTTTTGTAATTTTTTAATTTGCTTGTTATTGGTATAAATTTGTTTTGTTTCTAAATATGTAACAATAAAATATCTCACACATCAGGGTTACTAAATCTCCTTAGAGCCTACATATAAGTACCACCATGCTAGAGAAACACTTGAACTTCATAATGACAAAGACTATCTGTTTTTTACCAGATTGTGTGTTACACAAGGTCCACTTGATCAGACCAAAACTCTGGGCCCTCCCTTCATTCACCAAAGAACTCTGAGGAAAGGATAATCCTGCCAAAGAAAGTAACATGACAATAGACTTAAGTCCAGTAAGGAGTGAGGGGCAGATGGCATACATGCAATAATACTGCTTCAAAAATTGTATTATGACATCTGAAATTTGTAAATGATAGAATACTATTTAAATATCTATTTATTTTTTAAAAAATCATAAGAAAAGAGACTTCAAAATAATATTTAGGTTCAAAACTTGTAATTTTTCAACTAAATTTCATCCAACCTGTCCTTAAATGGTTCAACATGAAATGCAGTATAAAGTTTTTTTATAATGTCCCGTATACATTTATAACACACAATAACATTTAGATTCATGTAGGATGTCCCTGGTGGCTCGGTGGGTAAGAATCCATCTGCAATGCAGGAGACCTGGATTCGATCCCTGGGTTAGGAAGATCCCCTCAAGGAGGGCATGGCAACCAACTCCAGTGTTCTTGCCTGCAGAATCCCCATGGACAGACGAGCCTGGTGGGCTGCAGTCTATGGGGTCGCAAAGTGTCAAACATGACTGAGCAGCTAAGCACAGCACACACAGCGCCCTTAAATTTTAGCCTGCTACCTTAAATGGTTCTAAAATTTTAAAAATATTTGTATTCTCAGACAATTATTGTCAATAAACTTAGTCCTTGAATACTGACACATATAAAAGGTTAATGATTAAGTTCCTGTCAACCAGGATTTATATACAGACAAATGCATTAGTCTGATATAATTATGATTCAAGGTGCCAATTTTGCCCTAACACATAACTAAGATGTATAATACAGTAACACCATAAATAGAAGAGAATCAACTAGTATGTTTTAATAAAAGCCGGTAAATTAACCACAGTTTAAAGGGAACTCAGTAAATTACTTCAGAAAACCCATTTGTTTAATGATCATAAGCTAGAATCTGATTAACCCAGTATGTCAACTATTAATATCTTACATATGCAAAATTAATGTAACTAGAATAGAAATAGAATAACTAGAATAGAAAATGAATATCTAGAATAGAAACGTGTTATATATGTTAAGAAACATAAAACCCATGAACTATAAAGAAAACCTGAAATATATGTTATAATTTTTGTTTTCTATCTCGTTTTTATAAATACATTTTTAGAAGCCATGTCTTATCAGGTTTCTATTTCAAAGACTATAGCTGTGAAGACGCTAGGATGTAAAACTCTCTTTGAAACCATTCCTTCAAAATGATTAAAACATTTCAGTATGAAAAATAAAAGCAAATGGTTATTTTAACGTACTTACCAAAATTCAATGAATCATAAAGCATAGCATTTGAGACGGGCCTGAACTGGTTGTTGCTCAAATGTCTATCATCTTCACATACTTTAGGCTTCAGTTTAAATATCACTTCACCAGATCACTCTGTCTTGTTATACTATCTGAAGTAAGTGCCATTTCCCAGAGTTGTTATCTTAGGTTCTGACACAATCTCTTAAAAGTCAATTTCCTTGCAAGTTTATAAATAGTTTTCTCTCACTGTGTTTCCCCTTACTAGAATGTAACTACTTGAGAATAGTTACACAATAATGTTCCATTGACATCCAAGTAACAGAAAGTTTCCCATGGGCTAACATAAATTTAGCAAAGAATAATTGCTATATGAATTGTTGTTGTTGTTCAGTCACTAAGTCTTGTCTGACTTTTTGTGACCCCCCAAGAGCTGCAACACCTCAGGCTCCTTTGTCCTCTACTATCTCCTAGAGTTTGCTCAAATTCATGTCAATTTGCTCAAACTGAGTCAGTGATGTTACCTTATCATCTCATCCTCTGCTGCTCCTTTCTTTTGCCTTCAATCTTTCCCATCATCAGGCTCTTTCCCAGTGTGCCAGTTCTTCACATCAGATGGCCAAATTATTGGAGCTTTAGCTTCAACATCAGTCCTTCCAAAAAATATTCAGGGTTGATTTCTTCTAATATGAGTGTTTACCAAAAACAAACAAAAAAGTTAAGTACCCGGAAAGGGTGGAGAGGGGCATTATATCAATACTATAAGACAGAGTGAGAAAAACTTGAATAATTGCCCATGTGTTTATGACATAGTCTTATTCATGCATGGGGATTATTGATATTTTTGGAAAATGAAGCCTGGAACTGAAAAATTAGTTGTACATATTTTTTTCAGCATGGAATTTGATTTACTTTCAAGATGTTTTACTATGAAACTAATTTTATAAACGTGTACCCACATTTACAGTCTACTGTTTTATGGTTTGTGTGTGTTTTTGTTATTGTTGTTGTCATATTAGAAAAATATCTTCACATCTCATGCATGACAGATAAATCTTACCAAGTTATTGCAGTCTATTAATTTCTGTGGGTGCAAACTCAGAACAATGCTTGGTTCACAGCAGGTACTTATAAATTGCTGCTGAAGGGGTGAAAAAGCAAGTGCATGATTGAATGCAATTGTCTCCTACTGTCATCCCCTTTAATAATGAATTTGTGCTAATAGCTTAATTTCCTGGATTAATGCTTGCCTATCTCCTATTGGAAACTATCAACTTAATATCTTCTGTCTCAAAATTACAGTATCCAGGCTCTTGGGGCATTGCAGGTAGGCTTTTCACAATCTGTCCCCCAATTTTTCTACACCTTGTACCTCTGAAGGGAAACCACATTATTAGTAGGGCTCATATTTCCCTGCTTTGGGTATTTATTAATTCTGATTCCCTCTTTGTTCACTTTTTACTTCTCTTGTGAAATTTATCAACTGCCAGAGCCCTATCGAAGATCTCAGTGGTCTTTGAAGATGTCTCAGGACTTCTTCCTGTCTTTTCCACTCCCTGATTCTCTTCAGTGGTTGACACAGTTCTGATAATTTATTATAGTCTGCCTTAAATTATAATTATTAATACATGTGGGCAAAAACCTACTGATCTCAACTGGTAAACTTTCCAAGAACAGGGATTTGCATCTCAGATTCTTTGTGTCTTCCACACAACTTACCTGAGATTTAGATATTTTAAAGATTTTGACTGGCAGTATTTAATTCAAATTGTTAACACCTTTCACATCTATATACCAAGCTGAAAGTACTCTGTAAAAATTATAATAAAAATATCAATTTTATAGTAGATTTAATGTCATTGTAGTTGAGTAGTTACACAGTAATATTCCATTAGTAAAGATTTGAGAATAAAATTCTACTTTTCAAACAAAGATCAAAATATGTATCTATAAAATTAGAAGTTCAGGTTTCCATGATGAGTTTGCAAACTATATGGCAAAGTGTGAAATAAAATTTTAATTGTAACAATTCATACTTTTGGACCCATTAACACTTTATATCAGAATCAATTTCAGGTGAATTACACAATTTGGTTTAAATTTTCTAATTTAAAAATAAATAGAAGTGAACATCAGATGTCTGTACTAAATACATTTTCAGTTTAAAGGAATAAAAATAAATGCAAGTATTTTCAGTGTATAATAATTTAATAATTCTGTCAAATGGTATAAGATGAAAGTGTATGGGGAGGCAAATTTTTGCATCTGTCCTCTTAGGGGTTTTCTCCTGCACAAATTTCACATGCCTTTATAGACGGTTGAACAAAGAGAAACATATGTGAAAAAGTAACAAAGCCATTTTGTTGTTTCATCGCTCAGTCATGTCTGATGCTTTTGTGAGCCCATTGACTATAGCCTGCCAGGCTCCTCTGTCTATGACACTACTTAGGCAAGAATACTGGAGTGGGTTGTCATTTCCTTCTGCAAGGGATCTTCTTGACCCAGAGATAGAACCCGCATCTTCTGCGTTGCAGGTGGATTCTTACCCTGAGCCACCTAAACCGTGTTGAGAGGCTAAATGAAGATAAAAATTTCTTTTTCAAATTATAAACTTTACTTTTTTCTGGATTATTTGGCAGCTTTAATATTTTTATTTTATATTACAGTTGATATACAGTGTTATGTTAGTTTTGGTTGTAACAGAAAATTGATTCATTTTTTCAGATTCTTTTCCCATGTAGATTACTACAGGATGTTGAATAGAGTTCCCTATGCCATATAGTAGGTCCTTGTTATCTATATTATATATAGTCGTATGTCTGTGTTAATTTCAAATTCATAATTTAGAGAATAAGAATTATTCTAACACTGTCACCTTATAGAGAATTTCCTTGGTTTTAGCTTTCTTTCCTGTTGATATTAATATTAAGAATATTATGTTT
Source organism: Ovis canadensis (assembly GCF_042477335.2). NCBI lineage: Eukaryota > Metazoa > Chordata > Mammalia > Artiodactyla > Bovidae > Ovis > Ovis canadensis. The sequence goes on from NC_091266.1 coordinate 19,461,979, forward strand.
CTCCTGGAACAGGGAGACTATTTTTCACATGTAAATTTCATCTCCTACTTTTTAGAAAAAGAAGAAAGTTTAGAGTGTTCTTTGTATATTTGTAGTTTTTATTGTGTGTGTGACTTTAGCTCAAAAGTGACATGTTTTGAGGCATTCTGCAACCTCCAAAGGCATGCTATGAGCTGAGAAAGCAAATTTACAAAAAAATGCAACCAATACAATATTGTTAACATGTAAAACATTATAGAATAGATAAAAGTTGGGGTTTTCCCAACCTAGGGATCAAACACCAGTCTCCTGTATTGCAGGCCATAAAGGATAGTTATCTAACCCTTTAAGAAGTATATTCATATATACAGTCATGTCCTTACATACACATCCTTCACCCACATTCTTACATGTACATAGACATTCACATTTTCGTTGTTCACTTGCCAAGCAGTGTCCGACTCTTTGTGACCCAGCTGACTGCAGCACACATGGATAGAAAACAATAGGAATACCAAGCTTATCAGAACCTTCAACTACTTACCTATTGGAACACATGTAAGAATTAAAGATTTTAAAATTAAAAAAAATAAAAAATTTAAAGAAAAAAATATATATATAAATTTTAAAATGTCATGTGAGTTTTTAAAAAGATAAAACAACAGATAATAAAATTTTTTTAAGAGTTTATGTGAGCATTTGTTGATTCAAACAGGGCAAGACTAAACTGGAAATTCTTAGGAATATTCCACTAACAGGAGTTTGAAGAAAGAATTTTATGGAGAAAAGACATATTCAAAGTAAGGACTTTATCGATTAGCTATAGCTTAAAGCTTCATTGGTTGTTTGTGATTGGTTATCCTTGGGTTTGATTTCATAACCTCAAGGCATTCACAGAAGTAGATTTTGTTTTGCTTATAGGCAGCCTCAGAGTCAGAGGAGTATCAATCTCAGTCTAACACCCTCCTTATTTAATTAGTTTAATGATTTTTACCTATGAATTTAGCTATGCTTTTCTGTGAGACTAGCTAAATCTCAGAAAGTTGGAGAACAATGGATGGCATTGTTAGTCATTAGGATAATATATATCCTAATATACTAAAATATATCCTAAGGTGGAAGGGTTAGTCACTCAGTTGTGTACTACTCTTTGTGACCCCATGAACTGTAGCCCACCAGTCTCTACTGCCCATGAAATTCTCCAGGCAAGCATACTGGAGTGGGTTGCCATTCCTTTCTCCAGGGGATCTTCCTAACCCAGGGATCAAACACTAGTCTCCTGTATTGTAGGCCTATTCTTTACTATTAAGATAACCATAAAGGATGGTTATCATGATCCTTAGGAAAGATATCCATATATGCAGTCTCCTTCACCCACATCCTTACATACACATAGACGTACACATTGTTGTTTAGTTGCCAAGTGGTGTCCGACTCTTTGTGACCCTGTGGACTGCAGCACACCAGGCTTCCCTGTCCATCACCATTTCCTGGAGTTTACCCGAGTTCATGTCCATTGAATCAGTGATGCCATCCAACCATCTCATGTTCTGTTGCCCCCTTCTCCTCTGCCCTCAGTCTTTCCCAGCATCAGGGTCTTTTCCAATGAGCTGGCTGTCTGCATCAGAAAGAAAATATGCTTGATGATGTGTATGACACCTAAAAAAGTAGAGAGTCTCATTCATGTAGTCAAACATATTTTCTTTTCAACAGAGAAGCAAAGTTGATTCCAATTTTGTCATTTTACCCCCATTATATACTAAGGTTTTACTTGGGCTTTGCCAATTTAAATGCAGAGATTCATCGAACCACTGGAGGTAAAGAAAAACCTTAAAAAGTATGTAAGAATTCTACAGTATTTTTTTAATTGCCAATTACAAAGCATAATCTGTTATCTACAGGAATTCTTACATTTCCTCAGAATTTGTTAAATGTAATATGGCTGTTTTTCTGAGAAAGTATGCAATAAAGTCTGAGTAATCTCTGAAATATGCCTCAGCTGACTTTCACTTAAGTTTGCATAAGATAAATCATTTTTGTAGATCTTTGTATTTAAAAGGCTTTTAGAACTTGTGAAGCAATTTCCATCTTGCAAAAAACAATAATTTTTTCTAATAAATGCTCTCTCATGCAAAGACAATCTAAAAGAAAAATGTCTAATAGTATACATGTTTAAATCCTGCCTTTATTTTAATATACATAAACTCCATCTCTTTTTGTGCACCTTTGAATTTTTGTTATGTTCTAACAATACCATAAATATTCTATAAAATGTAATTTAAAAAATGATGTGTTCTATGTGAGCTTTCTCAGTAGGAAAAAGCAATGATGAGATGTGCACTCTTGAACTATGCCAAAAATAATTTCATGGACTTATTGTAGCATGCTGAGTATTAGAAGGCCTTTTAGATTTCAAATTGGTATTGTAATGATTCATAATATCCAAATACTCTGAAGTGGCCATTCATTGAGCATCTTGTTATGCAAAATGGTCACTAACCTTTCTGCAAAGTCATATATTAATCGCTTTGTTCACAAACAAAGCCCTGTTCACTTAACAGCTTTTTCTAGAAATTTATGCCTATCTTTGACTAAGTTAAAACTATTTTTAAAAAATCAAAGACCATTCCTTAATTTAAACATGTTTTTTGCTTTATCTTGAAAAAAAAAATCATAATATTTTGGTTAGATGTTTACCTAGGTTTAAAAATGACCTTGATAAATATAGTGACTAAGAATTTCTTTTCATAAAAAATGTATTTTCTTTTGGTCTATTCAACTTCTCTATTATATACTAGTGTTTTTGTTTGAAATATAAACTTATTCTTCTGATTAACAATAGCTATTACATATTTCTTTGTTTGTTGTTTTTTAGTAGTTGTGTCTGACTCTTTGTGGAGTCAGAGTGGACTGTATCCCATTAGGCTACTCTCTCCTAGAAAACAGTTCTGGAGTGGGTTGCCGTTCCCTTCCCCAGGGGATCTTCTCTGACCCAGGGATTGAACCCCAGTCTGCCACACTGAAGGCAGATTCTGTATCACTGAGCCACCAGGGAAGTCTGGTGATTTATATTTCTTATGTCACTGAAACTACAATTTTAAGGGCTTTTAAGAAAAATGAATGCAATATAAAACTTTTGATTTTTTTTTTTAAGAATCTCTGGGTTTTTAAGCAGATAAATGGTCATGAAATCTATTTCATGACAACCAGGAGGAATTTATGTTATCTTCTCTAAAAGGTTTGAAGTGAAATATTCAAAATAGTTCTCCAATTTAAATGGTTTTATCACTTGAATTCAAGGAGGTATTTTCTATCACTGAAAGAGTCTTACTTTAACTTCTTTCTGGTTAAATCCACTTCAGATGTGACAGTTTTGTGACACAGATCACCGCTACTAAGCCATCCCACATCCTGAACACAGCATCCTTTCCCAGACCAGTAATCAAATCCTCATTCACATAAATGTTCACTATCAAATGACTGCTATTAACTCTTGAGTTGAAGCCAGTGTCCACTTCTGATTTAAAACTACATGTTCTTGAATCACAGATCTGTAAGACATATTAGAAATGGTCAGGTACAACATACTGACTTTATAAATCAATAAATAAGGGCATAGTTTGATAGAGAACTTTGTCAAATGCCAAACAGTAAAGTGGGCTGACAACGCTCCTTCCACTGTATGAGTCTGCTTTACTATATCATGACTTAAAATATGAAGGGATTTTATGAAACTAGATGGAGTAGTTGTGATGATTATTAAAAAAATGAAATAATAGCAATACATATTGTTGTATTTTTATCAATTTTAACTTCTTTAGTGTTTATATTGGATTCAGAATTCAAAGTGTCACTCTATTATGAATGGAGTTTTCAGAGATTGAAATTCCATTCTTGAAACATAACAATCTTTTACCTTAATAAATATCAAACAGCTTTCTTATTCAGGTATTGTCAAGGTAGAGTGGTTGTTTAATTAGATCACACCATAAATGTATCTATGGTTGTGCATTTATTTACTGGCACTGTTTAGGAGCTGAAATGCAGTTAAACTGTCTCATTGATTGAATACTGCATTACTACATCCCAGATATTACAGAGGCCAATCAAGAATAAGACTTTAAAAAGCAAACAGTTTTCATAGTTAGTAATTCTAGTATTAGTTTGTGTTCATTAGATAACATGTTTCCAAAGAGCTGTGTGACGTTGTGTGTGTGCCTGGAGTGCTGCAGTCCATGGGGTTGCAGAGTCAGACATGACTGAGTGGCTGAATTGAACTGAACTGAACATAGACCTCTAGGGGAGGTATTATCAAAGTACCAATCTAGAAAATTAGGTTTTAAATTTTTTTTATAGTCACGATAAATGAACTATCTCAGGAGCTGGTACTAACCTTAGATGTCACTTTTATTCTACCTCTTAATTTTGGTAAATGTAGAAATTATTTTTTTAAAAACTGCACTCTGGATATAAGCTCTGATTTATAACTTCTCAAAACTAGGACTGATGATGTAAGTATTAAATTGAAATTTTAAGTAATTCTTTGACCTTTGAAAGTACAATGATAACATATAGGCACAGTCAAACAAAATTGAATTTTTTATATATAATTTATATTTGCTAAAATTGTTCAAATTTTCCATTTCATTCAACTGTTGTCTCCATGTCTGGAGGCATTCAATACCTTAAATAATAATTTTTAAAACTTCTTCACTTTCTTTTATATTTTATAATGTATAACCATTACTCAGAAACCCTTGAGCAACACCACTCTATTGCCAAATAGACCCAAAGTACAGTGAAATGTGATTTATTTAGATTGGGATTAATTGAGGTTTTAGCGTTATTCAGAAGTGAATAGCAACTTTCTAGGGAAAACCTGAGTCATTTTTCATCTATGGCACTGTACTCAGAGCCTATGTACATTAAGGAAATCACTATAATATTTGTCTTTTTAGTACAATCAGTGTTGATTAAAAAAGATAAAGTGGCATATCCTTTTCAGAGCTTTTATTAAAGTATGTTATGAAATTATCTATGTCAGGAGTTTCCAAAATACATTCCATGAGGCCATAGAGCTATACAGAAATATCACAGGTACTGCCAGGGGACCAAAGTGGGCTTGGCAGGTGCAGGTATGAATATTGAAGACCATAACAAGCCCCATCTATAATCTCACTACAAAGATTCAACTGATATGTTTTATATACTGATGTTAGGCTTATATTTATTGTGAAAAAATAGATTAACATACTGCTTAATTAAAAAAAAATGGAAACTGTCCTAATTTATTTTTTCCTTAAAGTTATATATTCCCTCATTCTTAAAGATGTATAAAATTCACTTTTATGCATTCTTAATTTTTATTTTATATACAAATCTTAATATGTTCAAGTAACACAATATTTTTAAAATTTCAATTGTGTGCTCTAAATTTTTATAAAAAATTATCTCCTTTTGCATGTTATTTACCTTCTGCTATTTAATGTAGATCATTTTAGAAGTACTATTTCAAAATGTAATTTTTATGTATTTATCTCTACTTATTCAGTAGTTCACAAGCAAAGTTTAGTTTTGAGAAACAAATAATTATTTTTGTGCTTTATAAATGAAGAGCACTTGTGAACCTCATATCTACTTCAGAATTTCAAGGGAACAGGTTTAGATGTTTCAAACAAACTATAGCTGTTTCCATTTATGTGTGTCTGTATTTCCTGCTATATATATATATATATATATATATACACATCAATGCAGTGCTAACAGAACTGTGAGAACTATGAATAATTAAAACAAAGTCTTCAATTTTGAGGAAGATTAAAATTTAGTAGCTGTAATGACACTAGCTAAAATGTCTTAGGACTTTCCATTACATTAACATAAATCATCCATTTCATCTTTCATAAAGCATAGGTACAAAATTTGTGAACCTAAAGGAAATAACAGTATTCTTTAACATTCTGAAAACTAAAATTGCTGTAGACCCAAAAGTAATCTTCAATCTATATAGTTGTTCTTAATTGTCCTGCATCTATTTACCATACTATAAAAACCATATTTTTAGTGTCACTAAAGGAGAATTTATACTGTGCTTCTTTATTAGGACTCTGGTCACATGGCATAAAATATGCAGATGTGAGTGAAATTTTGTTTTTCAAGTAAAGAACATTTATGGAGCATTTGTGTTGGTATGCATTCTGAGAGTTAAGTTTTCAATCAGAAGTGTGACGCTTGCAAAACTTAAGTTGCTGTTGCTGCTAAGTCGCTTCAGTCGTGTCCGACTCTGTGCAACCCCTTAGACGGCAGCCCATGAGGCTCCCCCTTCCCTGGGATTCTCCAGGCAAGAACACTGGAGTGGGTTGCCATTTCCTTCTCCAAGGCATGCAAGTGAAAAGTGAAAGTGAAGTCGCTCAGTGGTGTCCGATTCTTAGCAACCCCATGGACTGTGGCTCACCAAGCACTTCGGTCCATGGGATTTTCCAGGCAAGAGTGCTGGAGTAGGGTGCCATTGCCTTCTCCGAAAGTTACCACTGCACAATTTACTTGTCAGAATTTGCATTAATTCATTGTAAACCTAAGTATAATCTGTTGGAAAATGAACTGCTCCTATGTTCTGTATCTGAATAAAGTCTTTGCTTTGATGTGTCATTGATCAATGACTCTATCCTATAGGAAAATGGAAGCATTAGTCACTAGACACAGTTGAAGTTGCCAGGATCACTGGATGAGGGAAAGACAAGACACAAGGGTGAGTGATGTTTATGTTTTTTCTTAAAATTTCATAATATTTTCCTTCTCTTTTGGAGAAGAACAATACACAGCAGCTGTATTTTAAGTTTATTATCTATATACAGAGTTTAACTTTTAGGCATTATCTGAGTCATCAAAGCCAGAAAGAGAGAAACAAGTTAATCACAGAATTTATAAAACTCTTTCCCCAGAGGAAGTGAAAGATCAGTATTTTTCTTTTAATTCATTTAAAACAAGCAAGCATTCAGCCCGTTTAGATTTTTTTTCTTCATTGATTGTCTCATTCTCTTGGAGGACATTCTGGCAGTACGGTCGTAGACACATTGAATCCATCATCATGTGTCAAAGGGCCATCAGGTCGATGGCTCTTTTTGAACTTTACTGTTTCAGAAAACCATAGCAGAGTATTATAGGCAGAAGTTTGACATTTTCAGGATGAAAATCAATTTTCTTTTATGTATTTTTGAAGTGAAGCTTGTGCTTTGATTGTAGAAGAAATAGCTTTTGGAAGTTTAGAGTAACAAAATAGGAATTAAGATAAAATTTGGCTAATAATAGCTTCAGTGAAAGCAAGGAGAAGTATATTTTGTGGTCTAATAATATTTTAAATCTGTGGAAATAGAACCAAAGATAGAAACTTATGGAAATAGGTAAAGAAATAGACAATTTCTTTCAAATTGAGATAGCAATGGATGAAACTTACATTTAAAGACCTCAATTAAAAGTAGAATATGATGATTTAGAAAAACAAATGTTTTTAAAGAAGAAATACATGAATCTGCAATTCGTGAAAAAAAATTGTCTGTATACACATGCCCGTGTATTATTGAAATCCTCTCACTCCTAGCAGAACGTGGGTTACTCCTAGCAGAACGTGGGTTACTCCTAGCAGAATGTGGGTTACTGAAGGATAGAGAGCCTGTCTCTCTTGTCCACCATTGTATTTATAGCATCTATCTTATTGCTGGGGTGTAGTAGGTACTTCATGAATGTTTGCTACATCAATATTTTAAAAGATTAACAATAGCAACAAATTTTCAATGTTATAATTTTACTATAAAATTATAAATGTGACATTAAAAGACATTTAGTGAGAGAATTTATAAAATTTTGAAAATAGAGAGTTGAAGTAATTTTCTCTTGTCAGTAATTATGAATTCATTTTTTAGATAATCTTAAGTTTTAAAAGTGCTGCTTTAGGTGTATACAGAAGATATGTCTGTAAGTGTATTTAAATGTACATGAGACCTTATAATTCCAACAATAGCATTATTCCTCATATAGGTATATTTAAATTTCTGTGGAACCATATATTTCAGATGATACACTTTCACATTAAAAAAAATTAATTTTCATTTTGTTAATGACTTCATAAAATCTTGAAAATAGTCATTGGAAAGACTAGTTTCCTGTCCTAAAGTTTCTTGCTATTCGTAGTCCACGATAAATTCCAGTGAATTTTCTCTCTGACTATTCCAAGAAAATGTGTGTATAGCTTATTATTTCAATTATTAGCATATATTAACATACAAAGTCATGTGTTTGCATATGTGCGTAGGTAGAGATAGGCAGGTATTCTTAGAGCAGGTTCAGTTTCTAGCACAAACACTGTCATATGTAATCACTCTTAGTTCTCTACCTTTCAGTATAATACATTCCATGAAGCATGAGAATAAGTATTTTTCATGTGCCTCTCTCTACCTAACTTGTATGGTAGAAGTCTGTTCAAATATTGAATAATAAGGATGAGGCCATTATAGTTCTGTTTATATATAAAAAGATTATCCTTAAAAATATAGAACATATTTTAATTTTCCCTTTTTGAGATTTTAGGGAAATTCTTTGTGTGTGTGTTCGTGTGTGTGTGTGTGTGTGTGTGCGTGTGCACATGCACACATCCTGACTTTAGTGTAAAGAATGTTTGTTTATTTCCTTGGGTAACTGATAACACTTTTAGCACTCTTCTGCAACAAATTACCAGGGATATAATCAAGTTGAAAAGGACTTTAGTAATTTTGCAAAAACTTCCTCAATATGTATTTCAACTACTTGTTTGATAAGCTGTTACCTTCCCTATGCTCAGATTTTATTATTTATTTTTTATCTTAAAGCACTGTGTATATCTTATTTATATATTACAAACAATTTTATAATTATTAAATAAATATGCTTAGCAGGTAAGGTATTCAAGGAAATATTCCATTTGTAGGTATTACTAATAGTGTTTTCAATTGTACTAATAGGACAAGGAAACAAACTTGGAAGACAGAGAATATTTTAGAGACCATCAGTGAAGGAACTTTATGAGAAATAGGTGAAATCTGTACCACTGCCAAATTGTGGGATAAAGTTCCCTGTGTGCTTCATTTAATACCAAGCGCCAAAGCACTCAGGCTTCACTTGTCAGAAGACTTTTGCCCACTTGAAAAATGAAGTTGGAAGAACAAAGGACAAAGTTTTAAACTGGAGTCTGACTCCAAAATCAGAATAGGTTCTACTACGGTATGCTGTCTCTCCTCTTATAATCGGAAGGCATTTGGGGTTATAGTAAATGAGTTGCATGATTTATAAATCTGAGGCTACGGATCTTTACATACTGAATTTATCTTTGTGAGATAATCCTAGATAGTCTCTTTGGATTATGCGTGTGTTAAATTAATTATAATTTTGTTTGTATCACGTATTAGGTTAAATGAATGAAATAACAAAGTAAACTGCACATTTTTAAGCCTTTGGGAAAATAATATATTTTGAATTAGCACCTTTTTACATGATCAACATGTTTACTTACGTTGAAGGAAAAATGTCTAAAAGAATATAAATGAAGCAAACTGTATTTTCTTAAGCAAAGAACTGAACAAAGCAGTAATGCCAGAACTAATCAGAAAATATAGGAATTAGTTTCTACATCTAATTGGGTTATTAATTGTGTAATAAATCATATTAATGTGCCTAAACCTGGTATTATGTATTACTGGCTCAATTTATATTAGATTTTTTTTTTTTTGCTCACATGTCCATTTTTTAAAAATTAATTTAATTTTTAGTGTAAGGATAATTATTTTACAGAATTTTGTTGTTTTCTGTCAAACCTCAACATGAATCAGCCATAGGTATACATATATCCCCTCTCTTTTGAACCTCCCTCCCGTCTCCCTTTAAGTAATTGGGCTTCCCTGGTGACTCAGACAGCGTAGCATCTACCTTCAATGCAGGAGACCTGGGTTCAACCCCTGGGTCAGGAAGATCCTCTGGAGGAGAAAATGGCAATCCACTCCAGTATTTCTCCCTGGGAAATTCTACGGACAGTGGAGCCTGGCAGGCACCAGACCATTAGGTTGCAAAGAGACATGGGTAAGCAACTAACACACACAAGTAATTTTAAATGTGTGATTGTAAATTTTCCCCTCAAGTACATTTGCTGTTGTTTTGATGCTAATTATCCACATCATTGAGATAATTACTGCCTTACTTGTTTATAGTACATGGTACATTGCTACTTTTACCTGAAGGAAGATTAAGTGGTCCTTTCACCATGGGTCAGTTTGCTAAGGGGCTTAATTGTGTAAGAGAAAATCACTAGAATAATATGTCAATTCACAGAGAGTTAAATATTATCAAAAGAGGGCAGTACTTTAAAGGAGAAACTGCAATTCAGTTGTTTTTTTTTTTTTTTTTTCCTCCACACCTTACTAAAGCAACAATTGGCCAACTTGGTGGTCCTCAGGTAACTAGGCATGAGATGCAGTCCATTAAAAATTTCCAGTGACCAAGAATATTGGGAACATGAAAATTAGTAGTACATAATAGGAATGCATGTAATAGGAATCACAGGCTCTGAGGTCTGTCTTAAGAAAATTATTTAATTTTATTTCTCTAACTTATTTGACCTAACAATTTGAATAACTGTTGTTTTGACCAATTTAATAACAAGATTTAGTAAGCTTTTCAAAGGGCCAGATACTAAATATCTGTGACTTTGTGGGATACGTATGTGTGTGTGTGTGTGTGTGTGTGTGTGTGTGCGCGCGCACACTCAGTTGCTCAATCGTGTCTGACTCTTTGCAACCCCATGGACTGTAGCTTACCAGGCTCCATTGTCCATGGGATTTTCCAGACAAGAGTACTGGAGTGGGTTGTTATTTCCTTCTCCAGGGGATCTTTCTGACCCAGGGATCGAACCTGGGTCTCCTGCACTGTAGGCAGATGCTTTACCATTTGAGCCACCAGAGAAGTCACCAATATATATATTAGTCTCAAGAGTAATTACTCAGTCTTTGTAGTACAACAGTGGCCTTCAGTTCAGTTCAGTTCAGTCGCTCAGTCGTATTCGACTCTTTGCGACCCCATGTATCGCAGCACACCAGGCCTCCCTGTCCATCACCAGCTCCCGGAGTTCACTCAGACTCACGTCCATCGAGTCAGTGATGCCATTCAGCCATCTCATCCTCTGTCGTCCCCTTCTCCTCCTGTCCCCAATCCCTCCCAGCATCAGAGTCTTTTCCAATGAGTCAACTCTACGCATAAGGTGTCCAAAGTACTGGAGTTTCAGCTTTAGCATCATTCCTTCCAAAGAAATCCCAGGGCTGATCTCCTTCAGAATGGACTGGTTGGATCTCCTTGCAGTCCAAGGGACTCTCAAGAGCCTTCTCTAACACCACAGTTCAAATGCATCAATTCTTTGGCGCTCAGCCTTCTTCACAGTTCAACTCTCACATCCATACATGACCACAGGAAAAACCATAGCCTTGACTAGCAGACCTTAGTCTGCAAAGTAATGTCTCTGCTTTTCAATATGCTGTCTAGGTTGGTCATAACCTTTCCTCCAAGGAGTAAATGTCTTTTAATTTCATGGCTTCAGTCACCATCTGCAGTGATTTTGGAGCCCCAAAAAATAAAGTCTGACACTGTTTCTACTGTTTCCCCAATGCCATGATCTTCAATTTCTGAATGTTGAGCTTTAAGCCAACTTTTTCACTCTCTTCTTTCATTTTCATCAAGAGGCTTTTTAACTCCTCTTCACTTTCTGCCATAAGGATGGTGTCATCTGTATATCTGAGGTTATTGATCTTTCTCCTGGCAATCTTGATTCCAGCTTGTGTTTCTTCCAGTCCAGCGTTTCTCATGATGTACTCTGCATAGAAGTTAAATAAGCAGGGTGACAGTATACAGCCTTGACATACTCCTTTTCCTATTTGGAACCAGTCTGTTGTTCCATGTCCAGTTCTAACTGTTGCTTCCTGAACAGTGGCCTTAGATCATACATAAACTGCATGTGTTCCAGTACCTCTTTGCCAACAGAGCCAGTGGGCTAGATTTGGCCTGTGTGCAGTAGTTTGTTAACCCTGTTAATGATATGCATGGGTGCTTTCTGGAAATCTTTATTCTTGAGATCCTTTTATATTTATAAAGACCAAGTCTCTAAAAGTTAAGATTCAAGGAGATAACTCATCCTCTTTTCTGAATATAATTTTTGACAAGTATGCAGCAGTATAGAAGGACACAATGAAGGCAATTATTTTTTACAGCAAAATCAACTTATCAACCGTGGTACTCATGGCTATCACACCAATATCACTCCAATATCAGGATCTGTTCTATGTACTGGGTAGCTAAAGAAAATCACATTATTAATTAAAAATGACCATGTACTCTCTCTTCCCCCTTGTAGCTTTGTGCTCTACTGGGAGTGATGGTGATAATTTTGCAGAGGGCAGGAAATAGAGCTAGTACACCCACAAAATTTAAAATATGTGATACAAATGCTTCATGAGCAGTGAAACAAGGAGATTCAAAGGAGAAAATGGTTTGGTCACAGATATCAGGAAAGCATCTGTATAAGAGATACTGTTTCAGTTAAGGTTGAAGGATTATACCTAGACTTCAACCGAGAGTATTACAGAAGATAAGGTAATGAGAAAGCAATGTTGCTAGATGGAAGGGCGGAAACAAGGGAAAGGTCATGGCACTGGGGAAAGCAAGTTGCTTTTGCAGCAAATATTCAAGATAGGAATGTGTAAGACTGCAAAGTCAGTCTGCATCACCAAGACATTTAATCCAACAAAAATGCCTTGCCCCTGAAGGATATTAGCATTGTGAAAACACATTTATTCCTTGATTAATGGAATTAATCTGCCCTCAGGTAAATGTATATGATGTATATGCGTATATTACCTAATGATGCTGTTGATATTGTCTGTTCTAAGTTATGACATAAAGCACACTTAACATGCTTTAAGTTGTTTTAGGGGTTTCAGAGACCGGAAAAAAAGAAAAAAAGCATTATCTGGATATTTCAGAATTGATAACTGCTGCCTTTGACGCAATGGCACCCCACTCCAGTACTCTTGCGTGGAAAATCCCATGGACGGAGGAGCCTGGTGGGCTGCAGTCCATGGGGTCGCTAAGAGTCGGACACGACTGAGCGACTTTCACTTTTCACTTTCATATATTGGAGAAGGAGGTGGCAACCCACTCCAGTTTTCTTGCCTGGAGAATCCCAGGGACGGTGGAGCCTGGTGGGCTGCCATCTATGGGGTCGCACAGAGTCGGACATGACTGAAGCGACTTAGCAGCAGCAGCCTTTGCTGATGTTGTGCCCAAACTTAAAGCAAGAAGAGAAAAAGATGCACCAAATGTAGTGACTCTTTACTGGGGGAAAGCCAAACTTACCAGAACCATATATTTCCAGAATCAAACTTTCCACCAATCAGGTTTTTCCATTTATATTTCATGACACACAAATAGATCAAATGGCCACTGCTTTTTCTAGAGTACATAGGGAAAATAGCTATTTGGCTTTTCTCCCTTTCATGTAGGAAGTGAAGGGGTACCAGAGGATTTAGAGAAGTTTTAAAGATTCACACAGAAACAACTACAGGAACTCTTAAGTATTTTATAAGAATTTTCAAAAGATGATTTTAGCCAAATTATAATTTATTTTATTTACAATAATAATAAATCTGATAACTTTATTGAGAAAATATTTTCTGACATAAAGTAAATAGATATATCAGAGCCAAGCAATACGGCTGGAATGTGTTAGACTAGGATGTGACCAAATATTCAAAGCTTTTCTGTTTGAAATTATATTAGCATCTACTTAGACTGAATACTTATTTGTGGTTTATGAGTGGCATATTATAGTGTGAAATTGGTATAAAACTTCTGAGGAGTTACAGTCAGAAGATCTGAAATATAATCTAAAGCCCACTGTTTACTAGCTATTTAGCCTTATAAAGTCATTTAGCCACACAGAACATCAGCCTACCTTTCATCATTTCTAAAATGAGGGTGATAATAATTGCCCTTCACTCTGTGTGGGTTTGTTGCAAGACCAAAATGAGGTGATATTTTTTAAATTGTTTCATCAACAGCAAAACACTCTAATGCTTCTCTCCCTTGCTCGCTTTCTTTTTTTTTTTCTTCCCTGCTCATATATTTCACACATAAACTCTCCCTCTCAAAATCTTGTGATTATGAATGTCATCATAGTGATTATATTCAGTGCCTCTCCAATAGCTTCTGTCACTGTATTTTTTTCTTCATAGACCAAACTGAATCATGCTATTAGGTTCTCCTTCTTTAATGATTATATCTATTTCTCACTTCAAATGCTTTTATCTCTGACCCCTAGCTCCTCTGAAAGCTTTTCAAATATAGAGTTGTTCTGCTGTTTGTTTGGATATTGAGACTCATGTATCAAGAATAGGGAGGCTGGTAGAGGAGGTACTTCTGTCTTGGAATATAATTAATAGCCGGCATGACTTTTGCTTCATTAAGAATGAGGAAGGTTTCCTCTTCTTCATGGAAACTGAGGAGCTGTGAGTCTTTGAACTGTGCAAGATCAATATAGTTCCTCTTCTCTTCAATTACTAGCACTCATCACCACTAGGTGTATTAAAAATTTTAAATATTGTTGAGCTTATTCTCTGGAAGAAGACAATAAATTCATATACATATTTATATGTGATTTTGAATATAAACACTTTTAAAATAATAGAAAATGATTAATTTACCAAAAATTTGAATAATATGCAATCTTTATGTGTGATGTTTTTAATGATTATCTATAAACACATTCCTATCTATAATTATGAGTACCTTCACATACGTTTTAAGAGTCATTAAGTGAAAGTAACAGAAAATACAACTCAAATTAGTATAAACAAAGTAAGTTTATTGACTTATGAATATGACTTATCTAAATTTATAAGTTTAATTACAGATGAATCTAAAAGTCTAGAATTCCTCTTTAGGCTTCAGGAAAGGATTGATCCAAGGGCTTAGTGATTTTACAACCTGCCAGCTTTGATTTCATTGGTGATAGCTATATTTTAAGGCAGGTTTCCCTCATGATCTCAGTCTACGCTATCTACTCTACATGTTCCATATGGCTCTAAATTAATATTCATAGCATTTCCCTAAAAGTCCCTAATCCCATCTGTTTAGACCATCTATATCACATGCCTGTCTCTGAGCCAACAAATCACCATGGCCAGTGATTACTGACTTAGCTTAGGTTATAAACTCCACCTCTGGAGACTGAAGCTCTTGAAAACAAAATGAAGTATGCCAGAATGCCAATAATCAAAGTGCACTCTATTTCCATGATAAAAAAGAGTCAATTTTATGTGTGTATGTAGGTACACTTAGTATCTGGATTCTAACTTCTGATATAAAGAATAAAGACAGGCATTCTCCCAGGAACACAGGAAATAATTGTGTTGTCATGAACTATTAATATTCAGTTGAACTCCATAAAATACCCACTTGCATGGGTCAGAATGGTAAATATTGTTGATTTCATATAGGTTAACAAATAGCAGCCTTAATGGTAAACTGGGAACGATTGATTCAGCTATTCCAAATATCATGATCATCAGTCAGTACAAAGAATATCTTCCAGCATTTAACTAGCTTATTTAATATATCTTTGTGCTGATGAATCTCATTACATTTTCTAGAAGTATGCATTTTCTTATTTAGAGATTTCAGCAAGACTTCAACTTCTTAAGGTTAGATAGTCATTGGATACTTTATTAGAATATTTGAAGCTCAAAACAGACCTGTAGTATAATTATCCTTAAATATGTATCCAAGATACAAAAGATTTAGTATTTATGGATTGGAGTATGCATCCCTGGTCTTCTATTATTATCTGTATTAAATAGATCACTTCATTTATGGGAAAACATTTGATCTCCTCATGGATTTCTTGGGTTTGTATGTTTTTGATATCTATGCATGAGTCCTCTCTGGACACTTCTTGATGAATCATTCCTGACTGTTTAGGTTGACTGCTAAATCATGCAGTTGGGGCTTTAGTGAAAAATACCTATGTTCAAATCCTCTTCAGAAAACAGTAATATCTGATCTTTATTCAGAAATACATATTAAAATTTGGTTTTACAAAACTTTCTTTAAGGACTTTTGCCTTTTCATTGTATAGGCATGTTCACAGTGGCATCAGCTCATGTCCTCAGGGAATTGGTGGGAATTACCCCATCTGTGGAGTAGCAACTCATGGAGAAGTTCTTGAAGAAAAAAGCAGTCATGTTACTTTCTAACAAAGGAAAGTCGTTAAAAAGATTTATTATAATACAACCTTGAATGACCTAATTGAGAAATATTTTTCTTTGTCTTGTGAGGCCTAAAATAGGTTTTGACTTTCTGATCAGTGATTGTCTTGATTATTAAATAAACATAACTAAAATTATTACATTTTTTCCCCTTTGCTAGTGGCTAGAAACCCAGAGACAGATCTATGGCACTCTTAGAATGGCAAGTAACACCTTTGGTGTTCATTTAATTTTGCTTATCCTTTTCCACCCTCTTCCTATGTTTTTGGTCAAAATAATGCTTTTCTTAAAAAGCAGGAAGATAACTAGAAAGAACATGAAAAGCAATACCTGAAAAGCAATACCATTTGTACTGAAAGAAAGACATAATTAAAAAGTAAATAAAGACAACTTCTATAGTCATATTCCACTAAAATAACCATTGTTAACATTCTAGGCATATATTCTGTAATGTCTCACTAATGATTTTAATACTCATTTACAAACTGAACGCTGTCTCTCTAAGCTTCCTAAAATCTTCCTGGGCAAAACATGACACCTGTTTATACTTTTATACTCATCATTATCTATATATTGGCACTCCATCTTCTGCTCTGTACTGCCTGGAGAAGTCTTGTCCCTCGTTGGGTGGCTGTAAGAAATAAAGATGGATGTGTTAGAGCAGCAGGCAGTCACTATCACAACAGGCTCAATTCAAATCCTAAGCACGTCAAGAAAGTGAAGCCCCTCATTGTGCAACCCGAGAACTGCTTCATCAATGATACTGATTGGCATACAAGGCAGCAAAGCAGCTATTACCAGTAGCTCAGGCGCCTTAACTAAATCAAACCGGGGTCTCCTGCATTGCAGGGGGATTCTTTACCAACTGAGCTATGGGGGAAGCCTTATTTAGATTTACTGGAGGAGAATTGGTCAAAAGCAGAAAGATGTCCATGATATCCAAGAAGTTATTAATGCTTTTGCTTCAGTTCCTATACTTATACGGTATGAAAAATTCCTCCTTTCTATATTTCCTTTTATTACTCTTCAGTTCAATTCAGTTCAGTCGCCCAGTCGTGTCCAACTCTTTGTGACCCCATGAATCACAGCACACCAGGCCTCCCTGTCCATTACCAACTCCCAGAGTTTACACAAACTCATGTCCATCGAGTTGGTGATGTCATCTAGCCAACTCATCCTCTGTCATCCCCTTCTCCTCCTGTCCCCAATCCCTCCCAGCATCAGAGTCTTTTCCAATGAGTCAACTCTTCACATGAGGTGGCCAAAGTATTGGAGTTTCAGCTTTAGCATCAATCCTTCCAAAGAATACCCATGACTGATCTCATTCAGAATGGACTGGTTGGATCTCCTTGCAGTCCAAGGGACTCTCAAGAGTGTCCTCCAACACCACAGTTCAAAAGCATCAATTCTCTGGCGCTCAGCCTTCTTCACAGTCCAACTCTCACATCCATACATGACCACTGGAAAAACCATACCCTTGACTAGACGGACCTTTGCTGACAAAGTAATGTCTCTACTTTTGAATATGCTGTTTAGGTTGGTCATAATTTTCTTTCCAAGGAGTAAGTGTCTTTTAATGTCATGGTTGCAATCACCATCTGCAGTGATTTTGGAGCCCCAAAAAATAAAGTCTGACACTGCTTCCATCCACTAAGTACCTTCCTCATATTGGTCTACAGCAATTGCTCAGGGATTTCTGAGTGCTGCTTTCTTCCTAAAAGGTGGGGAGACTCTGGTATTCTATACCTTCTATTTGAAGCTGCTGACTCTTCCTTAAGTAATAATGTTAATAGTGGTCATTTATTTTGAACCAAGTGCTGAATATTTTAAGCTTCTATAATCCAAATTTTGTAAAAAGAGATAAAAAAACTACACTGATCTTTAATTATTTTAAATTAAAAATTTATTTTTTGTGTGTGTGTGAAACTACTTTTCCTAGTTTTCTAAAAACTTACTTCCAAGGTCCCCTAGAGAAGGGAAAGGCTACCCACTCCAGTATTCTGACCCAGAAAGTTCCATATACCCCATGTATAGTCCATGGGGTCACAAAGAGTCGGACATGACTGAGCAACTTTCACAAGGTACCCTTAGTCTCCTTGTATATTTTATTATTTATTTTCCTTCTTATATTCTTCATATGTATATATACATATTTATATAATGGACTTCCCTAGTGGCTCAGCTGGTAAAGAAACCGCCTGCAATACAGGAGACCTGAATTCAATCCCCGGGCTGGGAAGACCCCTGGAGAAGGAAATGGCTACCTTCTCCCATATTCTGGCCTGGAGAATTTGATGGACTGCATAGTCCGTGGGGGTCACAAAGTGTCGGACACGACTGAGCAACTGTTACTTTCACAGACCTTTATATATACATATAAATTCACATAGAACTTTACAATTGTATATTTTTAAAGTTGATTTTCTTCAACTAATATTATACTTGCTTTCTCTCTAATGTGAAATATACATATATTTATCTGTCTCTCACCAGAGGGTTTCTAGTTTGAACCACTAAAGCTTAATAAGTTTTCATAGTTGTTAAAAATAACTCATTTAGCAAATCAAAGAAAACCCATAAGATCTTATATTTCATAGACATTCTAATTTTAAATTAACTTCTACATGCTAAAAATAAAATTTATATTTTCTTATGTATTTAAATGATATTAAAATTTTCTTTATAATAACACTTCAATTTAACTACTTGTGGTCTGAATTTTTTTCTGAACATATATTGCAAATAATGTACTTCAAACCCAAGCTAGAAATTAGACTGTATTAGAGGAAAATGTATATAGTAATGACCCATATAATGAGCTTTTACATTATTAAATTATCACTCTGTGTGTACAAATTGAGTTTTATATTTAGTCATTTTCAGAACGTAATTCAGTTTGTAAATGTTTAAATATGCTTCTCTCCATAAGAATTTGGCAATTTCTGACTTAAGTCCATAGTCACAGTAGTTCTTTTAATGACTTGTTGGAAAAGAACCTAACTCTCTGTCTTCAATAAATGTGTGTCTTACCTAAGGCAACACTCAGGCTATAATGGCTATCATGTGGCAGAACCAGAGATGTTTATGTTCTGGAACCTCAAGAACCAATGCCCACGCAGGGTTTACTACATGAAATCAGTTATGTGGAAGACAAATGAGAAAGGAGAGTTCCTGTTATAGTTAAACCTGTTAAGATGATAAGCAAGTGAAAGGTGGTTTAGCAGAAGGCTGACTCTAGCTACCGGCACAGAGTTGCCTTCGATAATTCATAAAAGAACCTTTTCTGAGAAGAAAACCTTAATTCCGCTCATCCCAATGATGATTACAAAAATTAAGTCACTATGCAGAAAACAATTTACAGAGGTTAACTCTTACTCTAGACAGATGTAGGCCATATCAAACTATGCAGCTTGAAGAAGGAAAAAACAGACTGGATTTCAAACTTCCGCTTGAGTTCTGATGGACAGGATGCAATCTGGGCAGCCTTAGGATAACCAGTGCATTTGGTTCAATGTCACTCTAAATCTGGACTAATTTTGTTTTTACTGATAATCATTTCAGGTATATGAAACATGTATGAGGGTAATTGATAAAATATACTGGTTGGGTGATACAAATGAAAGATGATGTTCCTTTCAAAATAAGGTATTGAAATAATTGATTGTTTTGTATTTTAATCTTATTTTGAAAAATCACTTGTATTTTGACTATCACTATATGCTCCTCTAATCATAAGTTTAAATATTTCAACTGAAATGAGATAATCATGGTGGTGGGAAGAAAGTGTATAACTCTAGCCCTAAACAACTCACTGAATTTATATAAGTATATTGCGGGGCTTTCCTCAAAACTCAGTTGGTAAAGACTCCACCTGTAATACATGCAAACCTGGTTAGATCCTTGGGTTAGGAAGGTCCCCTGCAAAGATGGCAACCCACTTCAGCATCCTTAAATCCCATAGACAGAGGAGCCTGGCGGGCTACAGTCCACGCGGTAGCAGGAGTTGGACACAACTTAGTGACTATACAACTGCCATCATAGAAATATCACGTCCATATATATGCACATGTACACAGAAACATGCATACACTCTACACACACACATAATTAGGATGTATGCTTTTTATTTTATGATATAGTCCTTTAAGTTAAAATATCCAAATATTTTTCCTGTTCAAATACTAAGCGCTTTCTTAGGGCAAGTGTGAATTGTTCTTCACATGTCTGATTAAGATATTCAACTCTTCTTATTTCTTTGAACCTGTGTTCTCTATCATATTTCAAGTTTTCACCATCTTTGGTTGGAATTGTTCCCCGTAAATATCTTTCAGTTTTCAGGTAGTCCTTCATGTATGGCCAGTATAATTTATCAGGGTAAGTGGATCTGAATGTTAATCTCACTTATTTTCAAATCTTGGTTCTAATGTGTATGAGCTTTATAATCTCTAACCTCTGCTACACTCTCCAATTTACCTGTTGTAATTTCCTGTTTATTCCTTAATAAATTATTACCAATTAGACATGAACTGAAGAATTACAAATAGGATAAGGAGTACATCAAGGCTGAATATGGTCACCCTGCTTATTTAACTTATATGCAGAGTACATCATGAGAAACACTGGAATGGAAGAAACACAAGCTGGAATCAAGATTGCTGGCAGAAATATCAATAACCTCAGATATGCAGATGACACCACTCTTATGGCAGAAAGTGAAGAGGAATTAAAAATCCTTTTGATTAAAGTGAAAGAGGAGAGTGAAAATTTGGCTTAAAGCTCAACATTCAGAAAACAAAGATCATGGCATCTGGTCCCATCACTTCATGGGAAATAGACAGGGAACAGTGGAAACAGTGTCAGACTTTATTTTTGGGGGCTCCAAAATCACTGCAGATGGTGACTGCAGCCATGAAATTAAAAGACACTTTTCCTTGGAAGAAAAGTTATGACCAATCTAGATAGCATATTCAAAAGCAGACACATTACTTTGCCGAATAAGGTCCGTCTAGTCAAGACTATGGTTTTTCCTGTGGTCATGTATGGATGTGAGAGTTGGACTGTGAAGAAGGCTGAGTGCCGAAGAATTGATGCTTTTGAAGTGTGGTGTTGGAGAAGACTCTTGAGAGTCCCTTGGACTGCAAGGAGATCCAACCAGTCCATTCTGAAGGAGATCAGCCCTGGGATTTTTTGAAAGGAATGATGCTGAAGCTGAAACTCCAGTACTTTGGCCTCCTCATGTAAAGAGTTGACTCACTGGAAAAGACTCAGATGCTGGGAGGGATTGGGGGCAGGAGGAGAAGGGGACGACAGAGGATGAGATGGCTGGATGGCATCACTGACTCGATGGCCGTGAGTCTGAGTGAACTCCAGGAGTTGGTGATCGACAGGGAGACCTGGCTTGCTGCGGTTCATGGGGTTGCAAAGAGTCGGACACGACTGAGCAACTGAACTGAAGAATTACAAGTGTACAGTCCCTTATTTACCATTTTAAAAATTTTAAAAATTCTTGAACAATTTATTTCTTGTAATTCATCAGGTAGCAAAACTGAACCTGACCTATTGTGAGACTCATATTGACTCTATATACCCAATTAATATACAAATGTATGTTTCCCTGTAGAAATTTGTATTTTTTTGCTTATGAGATGCAGCCCCAAACCCTAGTGAGATGTTCTGTAATCTTCTGTATATGGACGTGATTCTTGTTGTGTAGTCGCTAAGTCATATCCAACTCTTTCTGACCCTGTGTACTGTAACCGACCAGGTTCCTCTGTCCTTGGGATTTCCAGGCAAAAATACTGGGGCAGGTTGCTATTTCTTTCTCCAGGGAAAATTCTGGCATTTTGACACTCGCTTGTTGGCAAGATTATGAGAAAAAAGTTTGTGAATTTATAATGGAAACAAAAGCTGATATAGCCAAACCTCTGTGTACTTGTTCATATTGAAATGCCACAACTGCATCCTAATGTTGAATTGACCCTTGAACTAGACAATCTGAATTGTGTGAGTCCACTTATACATGTTTTCTTTCAATAAATACACTGAAACATTCTTTTGAGATTTCTAAGAATTTTGAGACTTTTAACAATTTGGAAAATAAAACTTGCAAGTGAACCACGTAGTCTAGACATATTGACAAAATTTTAAAAAATTAAGGATGTCATGCATGCAAAAAATATATGTAGATACTAGTCTGTTTTTATATTGGCATACAATGAGTGATATTCAATATAAAACTAATAATGTGTTTTCTTACTGTTTTATTACTTTTCAAAGAATTACAATAGTATACAGTATGCTTCTCATAATTGGATAAATTGCATATCAGTCTATCATCACAGATAAGTGGTTTTAAAAAAGATAACAGTTTCAAATACTGCATTATGAATATGATGTTAATACATATGAAACAAACATTTTTTAAAATATTTATTTATTCGGCTGTACAGGATCTTAGTTGTAGCATGTGGGATCTAGTTCCCTGACCAGGGCTCAAACCCAAGCCCCTGCTTTGGGAGCATAGGGTCTTAGCCACTGGACCACCAGGAAAGTTCCCATAAACATTTTTATAATGATTTATTTATTAATGTATAGGCGAAGCTATCGAGAAGCAATCATTGGATTACACTAGGTATCATAAGGCAATTGTATTTCTTTTTCCCTGTTGTCAATGCATAGATTAGACCTGTTAACAAGCCAGAATTTCTTTTTAATATTTATTTATTTATTTGACAATGCTAGGTCTTAATTACAGCATGTGGGATTTTTAATTGTGGCGTGTGGGATCTAGTTCTCTAACCAGAATCAAACCTGGGCCCCCTGCAATGGGAAGGTGGAGTCTTAGTCACTGGACCATCAGGACAGTCCCATGAATTTCATTTCCCACATTATCTTATTGTTTATAACCAGAATTAGCAATATGTATAATATTTATGGTGTTTTGTATTGTATAAGACAATACTGATATAAGTATTAATAAACCATCCTATACAGATGGTGTAAACTAACATTATTGTTAAATATGGTACAGTACTATAAATGTATTTTTCTCATGATTTTTTCAATAATATTGTCTTCTTTCTAGCTCACTTTTTTGTGAGAATATAGTATGGAATACATATGTTAATTGGCTTTATACTAATAGTAAGGCTTCCATTCAGCAGTAGCCTATTAACGGTTAAGGTTTGGGAGTCAAAAGTTAGACTCAGGGACTTCTCTGGCACTCCAGTGGTTAAGACACTGTCCTTCAGTTGCAGGGGTGCACAAGTTCAATCCTTGGTTGAAAAACTAAGATCTCTCACGTTACACTGTGTGGCCAAGGGAAAAAAAAAAAGGCTCAGATTTTTAACTCCATGGGATTAAGAGCCCCTAAAGGCAATGGCACCCCACTCCAGCACTCTTGCCTGGAAAATCCCATGGACGGAGGAGCCTGGTGGGCTGCAGTCCATGGGGTCGCCAAGAGTCGGACACGACTGAGCGACTTCGCTTTCACTTTTCACTTTCATGCATTGGTGAAGGAAATGGCAACCCACACCAGTATTCTTGCCTGGAGAATCCCAGGGATGGGGAGCCTCATGGGCTGCCATCTATGGGGTCGCACAGAGTCGGACACGACTGAAGCGACTTAGCAGCAGCAGCAGCAGCAACCTCCACATTGTTTAAGAAACAGTTGCAATTCTTTCTCATCCTTTTACAAAAATCCCATATATCAGTCAATATCCATCTCAGTCCTTTCCCTGAGCCGGCTAGGATCTAAAAGAAAGCCCCAAAGTATGCTATGGGGCTTCACATATCAAGCGATAAATACCCAGTAGGGGAACTGTGGTCCCCTCCTCAGATCCTAACTGGAATTATAATGACCCTGAGCACATCTGAGAAAGGGATCATTTTCTGATCTATGTGAAGGCAGGACTGAAAACAGCCCAGCAAAAAGTAATCTGCTATGTCCAGTCTCAGCAATACCTCAGGAGTCCAATGAGAGCCCCATTGCCTTTCTCAAAAGGCTATAAGAGGCCCTCCAAAAGCTTACCAGTCTGAACTTATAATCTTTTGAGGAACAGGTGATTTTTAAAGGACAAATTCCTGTTCCAATGTGCATCAGACATCAGGATGAAGTCACAACAGCTACAGCAGCAAGACGCTACTGCCTCTTTATTTTATTTTATTTTGCTACTGCCTCTTTAGATGAGATGGTCCAGACAGCCACCAATACCTTTTATAACAGAGGATAGGAGAGGAAGGCCAAGGCCCAGGAAAGGGAGAAAAGGAAAGAGATAAGACATGCCCACATGCTTTCAGCCCTCCAGGGAAGCCCTATAGCAAATGCTGAGTCCTTGAAGGACAAGGCATGAGGCAAATGCTTAATCTGTAGACAGGTGGGCATTGGGCCAAAGAGTGTTCAAACCATGACAAGTCTCCTAAAACAGCTTGCTACAGATGCCAACTATTGGGACATTGGGTGGCACTCTGCCCCTCCAGACATAAGAGCCCCAAGGTCAAGTGCCAAGCCTTCCTTCACAGTAGTTCAACAGGACTGAAACAACCTATTCCAGCCAGCCCACCTGTCACAGATAACTATCATGGGACTGGAGCCAAGGGTGTAACTGGATGTGGCAAGTAGGTCCAGTAATTTCTTGGTCAACACAGGGTCAACATACTCCGTCCTGATCTCCTACTCCAGAGCCTTCTCCTCTCAAACCTGTACCATTTTGGGTATGACAGGAGAAACAACTACAAAAGATTCACCTGAGCACTTCTTTGTTGCTGGGATGGACAAATATTTTCCCCTCAGTTTCTGGTGGTCCCTGAGTATTCTATTCCCTTATTGAGAAGAGATCTTTCCCTGCCTTCAAAATCTTGCAGTTATTGCAATCCTGATAGAAGATGCTTTAAAACTCTTCTCTTGGGGGCAAACTATTTTTATCAGCCACCAAGTGAAACAACTCCTGAATTGGAGAAGCCATCTATGGATTTCTGATCAAAGAATCCTCAGATATCAAGTAATGCTGATGGATAATCCAAGCCTGACTATATCCGCTTGTGAGGTTCTTAACCAAGCCACCCTCCTGCCTACCCCTGAGGATTCTCTCCCCTTTCACTCTTGCCTAGAAACCTTGGACCACTGGACAAAACCCCAAGATGGACTGTCAGAAGATCCTCTGACCAATCTTGAGGAAATCTGGTACATTGATGGAAGAAGCTTTGTCTTAGATGGAAAAACAGCCAGATATGCAGTAGTCTCAATTTTGAGACCATAGAGGATAAACCTTTGCCACATGGTACTTCAGCCCAATTAACTGAGCTCATAGCCCTGACTCAAGCTTTAGAGCTGGGAAAAGGAAAAAGTCACTTCCACTGACTCCAAGTATACCTTTCTGGTGTTACATGCACATGCTATTTGGAAAGAAAGAGGACACTTGACCACTCCAGTGTCCCCAGTCAAATACAGTGATCAAATCCTTAGGCTTTTGGAGGCAGTTCATCTGCCCACTGAGGTTTCAGTCTCCCACTGTAAAGGATACCAAAAAGGGAGCACGGAAGTGGTACGAAGGGACCAAGCAGCCGATCAAGCAGCTAAGAAAGCAGCATTACAGAACAATGACCTAATAGGAGTGGCCACCTTAGTTCCACAGACTAATTTGCCAGAAACTCTTTCATATACTGAAGGTGAGACTCTTAAAACTAAGAGTAAGGGCTTTCAAGAAGATAATATGGGGTAGTTCCACAAGGAGGGACTCCTTTTTCTGCCAGGGAACCTCCAATGGAAGTTGGTTAACTCCTTACATACAACCATTCATTTAGGGGAAAAGCCCCTTCAAAGATTACTAGAAAGATCCTTCAAAGAAGCAGGCCTCCAAACGATTATAAGGCAAGTGGTCTTCTCTTGTCCAACTTGCCAATTAAACAACCCCCAAGAAGCTTGAAGACTGCAGCTGAACCAGGAAGAGGTGGTAAAAAACAAACAAAAAAAAACTGCTCCGTGAAATCATTGTGAGATTTGGTCTGCCCAGGTCATTACAAAGTGACAATGGGGCATCATTTACTTCTAAGGTCACCCAAGGGGTCTTTAAAGCATTGGGCATTACTTATTATCTCCATTGTGCCTGGAGGCCTCAGTCTTCAGGAAAAGTAGAAAGAGCCAACCAATTCTTAAAATCAGTGATTGAAAAAAAAAAAA
Organism: Ovis canadensis; assembly: GCF_042477335.2. Taxonomy (NCBI): domain Eukaryota; kingdom Metazoa; phylum Chordata; class Mammalia; order Artiodactyla; family Bovidae; genus Ovis; species Ovis canadensis. The sequence continues at coordinate 19,488,466 of NC_091266.1, forward strand.
AAAAAAAAGACAACCCAGGAGACCTCCCTGGGGTGAAAGGAGGCTTTACCAGTAGGTCTCCTCCGCATCTGTATTGCTTTGTTTCCTCCAAGGAACAGGATGGTCTTAGTCTCTATGAGATGCTATATGGGAGACCTTTTGTTTATGTCAGTGACCTCTACTTAGATCCAGAGGTTCAGACCCTCCAGTCATACCATGGCCATTGGGCAATTCCAACAGGATATACGCTTGTGGGGGTGTCAATCAGGACCCAAAAGATTCTAAAGAGTCTTCACTATAAGCTCCAGGGACGCAAGTCCTAATTAAAGTCTGGGAAGATGGGTCCCCAAAGACTCAACTTCAGCCCACATGGAAGAGCCCCTACCCTGTAATACTTTCTACCCCAACAACAGTAAAGATACCAGGACATAACTCCTGGATTCACTATTCATGAGTCAAGCCATGGAACGAAATAGAAAAGGACTCTCAATATACCTATGAGCCCCTGGAAGATCTCAGATACCTATTCAGAACTACAAATGAGTACCATCCTAATGAACACCCCCAAAATTAAGTTTCTGGGGATAGATTTATCAGGATAGCTCTAAAGAGTAAACACAGCTTGGCAGGAGCTGTACTCCAAAAGAGACAAGAGATAGATCTCCTGATACCTGAACAACGAGGGACTTGAGCCATCTAGAACGAGACATGTTGTTTCTGGGTAACTTAAGAAAGTCTAAGTTAAAGAAAGCCTCAGTCCCTAACAAAAACATTCAGACCCTATAGGATCTCAAAGAGTGAGCTGGAGAGTTCTCAGGTAGCTAAAATCTCTCTTTAGGGGATCCTTCTGGCGATGGGAAATTTGGAGTTGGCTAATGCCCCTACTAGTCCCTTTTATCACCATATTGATGCTGCTTATGATTGCTCCATATATTATCAATTGTCTAGCTGGTTTTGCCTCTGCCCAGGTCAACAAGCTACAACATCCAGTGCCAGTTCAACAAGGATATATAAAACTACAGCTGAACACAGAAAATATCACTCACCCTTAGAAGGACACTGCTATAAGGACTCTGAGGCTTGAGACTATCAAGAGGGGGAGGCCCAGTGGCCCTCATTGTCCCACTTCAGCAGGAAATAGCCAGAGAGAACTCAGTGACCCTATTGCCGAAGAATTGGGCCTCCCATCTCTTGAGGTGGGAATGTTAGGTAGTTTGAATAGGAAAAAGGAGTTCAAAATGGCGGTGGTTAAGAGACAAAGAAGGAGAAAGCCCCTAAAAATAAAACAAAGGAAGGTCCAAGAACCAGAGTGAGAATCTCAGGTTGAAAAAAAAAAAACACAAAAAAACAAACAAAAAAATACAGCCCTCCTGTTTGGCAGGCTCAGGGGTAGGAGAAAAAAAATCACAAAAAAGAGGAGCCAAAATTGGGCCAGGGCTGTCTCTTCTCTCTGTGTCTTTTGTGTTAGCCCACCCTCGTGCATCAAGGATGTATTTTCTTTTACATTCTAAATAAAACTAAGTTGTAACACGGGGCTGTAACACTGGTTCCTCTGAGGAAATTACACAGGGCTGCAACACTGGTTTGTCCGTCACTTCAAATTTTTGTTGTAACAAGACAGAATCAAGGAAGTTACAAACTCCCCTGACATTTATATTATTGTTTCCTACCATTATTTCAGTAAATATTAAGGACTTAATAAATGTTGGGTTTGGATTAGACCAGTTGCTCAGTCGTGTCCGACTCTTTGCAACCCCATGAATAGCAGCACACCAGGCCTCCCTGTCCATCACCATCTCCCGGAGTTCACTCAAACTCACGTCCATCAAGTTGGTGATGCCATCCAGCCATTTCATCCTCTGTTGTCTCCTTCTCCTCCTGCCCCCAATCCCTCCCAACATCAGAGTCTTTTTCAATAAGTCAACTCTTTGCATGAGGTGGCCAAAGTATTGGAGTTTCAGCTTTAGCATCAGTCCTTCCAATGAATATTCAGAGTTGATTTCCTTTAGGATGGACTGGTTGGATCTCCTTGCAGTCCAAGGGACTCTCAAGAGTCTTCTCCAACACCACACACAGTTCAAACGCATCAATTCTTCGGCACTCAGCTTTCTTCACAGTCCAACTCTCACATCCATACATGACCACTGGAAAAACCATAGCCTTGACTAGATGGACCTTTGTTGGCAAAGTAATGTCTCTGCTTTTCAATATGCTATTTAGGTTGGTCATCACTTTTCTTCCAAGGAGTAAGCGTCTTCTAATTTCATGGCTGCAGTCATCATCTGCAGTGATTTTGGAGCCCCACCCCCCACCAAAAGTCTGATACCGTTTCCACTGTTTCCCCATCTATTTCCCATGAACTGATGGGACTAGATGCCATGATCTTCGTTTTCTGAATATTGAGCTTTAAGCCAACTTCATCACTCTCCTCTTTTACTTTAATCAAGAGGCTTTTTAATTCCTCTTCACTTTCTGCCATAAGGGTGGTGTCATCTGCATATCTGAGGTTATTGATATTTCTCCCGGCAATCTTGATTCCAGCTTGTGCTTCTTCCAGCCCAGCATGTTGGGTTAATGCTTATCTAAAAATATGGGAAATGATCCTAGCAAGAACAAAAGATTTATTTTTCCCCAATATTAAGCCACATTGTCATCTGAGACAAAGTTTTGTGGGGTCACTATCAAAGTTTCACTTCAGGCTATCTCAGAATAAATTTAAATATACAAATTTGGAACATTCTTGAGTGAATGAATGAAAATGTGAAAGTATTAGTTGCTCAAATGTGTCCAATTCTTTGTGACTCCATGGACTGGATCCTGCCAGGCTCCTCTGTCTGTGGAATTCTCCAGGCCAGAATACTCAAATGGGTAGCTATTCCCTTTTTCAGAGGATCTTCCCAACCCAGGAATTGAATCCTGGTCTCCTGCATTGCAGGATTCTTTATGGTCTGAGCCACCAGGCAAACCCAAAACAATCTTGTTGCATGCCTAATTGCTACTTAACTGACCAGCATGGAAAGCGTTAATGACTATTATTCATATCCTTATTTATGATAACTAGCATTTATTAGTCATAGCAACAATATGGACAAGACACTAAATTTGGGGGACTTTCCTGATAGTCCAGTGGTTAAGACTCTGCATTGCTATTGCAGGGCATGTGGGTTTGATCCTTGGTCAATCAGGAGCTAAGATCCTTCAGACCACGCAGCCAAAAAAAAAAAAAAAAAAAAAACCAAGAAGGAAAAAAAGACAACAAAAGTTTTAATATTTTCTCATTAAAATCATTTAACAGAACACTTACTCTCACATCTCCATCTTATATGTTTTTAATCTTCAATACTTAGTGTACTCAACATTTTTGAAGAAAGTAGTCAATTGCATTTTTCTGTCACTTGAAGGAAAAAATGCCACCATGCTTAAGTTATTTAAATGCAAATTATCAGTAGTATCAAAGTGCATCTCTTCTAGATTTGCTATATGATAGGAATTACTCTTCCATGTAAGGGAACTGAGAGAGAAAAAATTCTGCTCAATTTGACTTTTGTTTTCCCTTCTGATTTTATCTACTTAAAAAAAAATATGCTGAGATCTTATGGAAGGCAAAATGACATGTATATCTTTGCTGAAAAGACAGATGTTTGGCTTTGTTCAAAACCACTGTCTTACTATTAGCTGTGATATTCAATTTATCTCCTTCAGATGGATGAAGAGATAAATTGACTGCAAATGTAAAATTGTGATTCTGAAGAGCCTCAGTTACCATCCAAACATGCATTGCACTTGATTTGCTTATTTTAATATTCAACAGCTTCAAAATATAACTGAGCGCTCTTGGCTTTTTATTGCTGCTATGTGAAGCATTAACAATATTGCATTCAATGCTTGCATTACTTTCTCAGCAACTACTAGTACAACTTGAACATCAGTGATAGTTAACATTTAAAAGATGTTTTTCTAGTTAAGTAGTTAACCTATTTAAGTGAAATATCATGACATTCTCATTTCGTGGTTATGTAAGCAAGTTAGCAAACTAATCTTCCCAATTTGTGATATCATGTAAAGTATATAGCTTTGTTATGTGAGTTAACCAAATCATTTGCCTGTGGCATGTTTTGGTATAAATAGAGTTTAACTATAAGTTGCAGTGTATCTTTATTCTGAAATTTAAATGACTGAGTTTTCAGCTACTTTTTATCTTGTGGCTGCTGCCAAAAAACAAGCAACTCAAAAATTAGAGGTTATAGTTAAAAATGTTTTAACTTTCAGAAATTTTAACTTTTCTGAACTTTCAGAAATTTTGTTTTAGCAGCCTGTGCATCATGAGTAAAATTATGTAAAATTCCAATAACTAAAATTTTTTTGTCATTAATATACTTTTTTGTTCTTCCAGATGCCTGTGGATTGGCAGGTATTAGTAAATACCTGTAGCCTCTCCAGCATCCATTAGCCCCTTTTCTCTCTTTGTTCACCTCTCCTGCTTGGCCCAAATTGAACTCAGTTTATCCAGCTTGTACTGGATTTTGTTCAGAATGCTCCCAGTGTTTTGAGTGGGTCCCGAGTAGTTTAACCACTTGTATAATTCAATATGTGCCTAAGATTCTATTTGCCATAATTCAAGAATGAAAACATAATGCCTTTCAGGTCAGTCAGAACAGACTGGTCAACTGGTCCCAGTTCTGGAGCTTTGAATCTAGAAAAGATTGTAAAAGTACTTCAGGGAACTGTCAGAGCCCTGTTGGATGTTAATACTACAGAAATAGATCTGAGACAACTGGGCATACACACCAAGGAAACCAGAATTGAAAGAGACATGTGTACCCCAATGTTCATCACAGCACTGTTTATAATAGCCAGGACATGGAAGCAACCTAGATGTCCATCAGCAGATGAATGGGTAAGAAAGCTTTGGTACATATACACAATGGGGTTTTACTCAGCCATTAAAAAGAATTCATTTGAATCAGTTCTAATGAGGTGGATGAAACTGGAGCCGATTATACAGAGTGAAGTAATCCAGAAAGGAAAACACCAATATAGTATACTAATGCATATATATGGAATTTAGAAAGATGGTAATGATAACCCTGTATGTGAGACAGCAAAAGAGACACAGATGTATAGAACAGTCTTTTGGGCTCTGTGGGAGAGGGTGAGGGTGGGATGATTTGGGAGAATGGCATTGAAACATACATAATACCATATATGAAACAAATCACCAGTCCAGGTTCAATGCATGATACTGGATGCTTGGGGCTGGTGCACTGGGACGACCCAGAGGGATGGTACAGGGAGGAAGGAGGGAGGGGGGGTTCAGGATGGGGAACATGTGTATACCTGTGGCTGATTCATGTTGATGTATGGCAAAACCAATATAATATTGTCAAGTAATTAACCTCCAATTAAAATAAATATATTTATATTAAAAAAATAAAGAAGCTAATTATCTTAATTAAAAAAAAAAAGAAAGAAAAGAAAAGAAAGGGACTTTGCCCTGGTCACAATTGAAACTATCAGTTCAGTTCAGTTGCCCAGCTTTGTCTGACTGTTTGTGACCCTGTGGACTGCAGCACGCCAGGCTTCCCTGTCCATCACCAACTCCTGGAGCTTGCTCAATCTCATGTCTATTGAGTCAGTGATTCCATCCAACCATCTCATCCTCTGTTGTCTCCTTCTCCTCCCACCTTCAATCTTTCCCAGCATCAGGGTATTTTCCAATGAGTCACTTCCTTGCATCAGGTGGCCAAAGTATTGTAGTTTTGGCTTTAGCATCAGTGCTTCCAATGAGGAAATTGAAACTAAACTTGATAAATATTTATCTGGTAACTTGTATCTTGAATTTATTTAGTTAAATAAATAAAATTATTTAAATAAAGTTAAATAAATTTATTTGGTTAAAGAAACTGCAATATAACTGACTGACCAAATGAATTTGAATTGTTGCTTTCTGTCACTTTCAATATGAATTTCTATCTATTGCAGATGGGATTGAGCATTTATTGCCTAATAATTTTCTTATCAGAAAATATTCATTATTTTATCTTATGTCTATACTTTGTAACTTCTGCTGATAATCTGAGAATTGATATTATATGTGTGAACCTGTGGATATGTTATATCATGTCTAGAACCAGGATTTTAAGACTTTGATTGAAAGAAAGGGAAAGTGTTAATGGCTCAGTTGTGTCTGACTGTGACCCCATTGCAGGCAGATTATTTACCATCTGAACCACCTCCATATAAACTAAATTTTACATGAAAATTATTGAATAAATGTTGCAGGAAGGGGAACCCCATTCCAGGGCCCAAGACTGGGCTCTTAATCTAATACTTATAAAATAAATTGTCTGAGGAGACATACATGCTGACAACGTGAGACTTTATTGAGAATGGACACCTGGGTGGAGAACAGCATAGTAAGGTGCCAACTGAAAAATATAGTCACATCCTGGAAGTAGACAGTCATTTTATTTGGTGAGGATGTTTATGAATCTGAACTCAGGTGAAAGCATCTCAGTAGCTCTGACAAAACTGCTCCAAGGAGGCAGGAGGGGAATTCAGGCAACATGCAAGTTTGCAACAAGGGGAGCGGGCAGGTTGAACATCAAAGGTTAGGTTAAGGAATTTGTCATTCTCTGTATGGGAGGACGCCAGCTTCTGGGCTCACCGTGTTCATGCTTTCATATGCCCCTGAGCTCTCTAGCACCAATCCTGTTTCCTTGTTCATCTTAAAGAGTGGCCCACGGCTGCTTCCTGTATTCCCGCCGCTCCTCAGCAGTTACCTTGAGGGGCGGCAGCATCCACTGGATCACAGTGTGGGGAGCCTTCACTCACATTTGGACGCCAGAAGTTCCTGATGGCTATGACATTTCTTATTTATTGATATGGCATGAAATATCTTCATCATTTCACAAAGGGAAGCCTGGTGAGCGTCTCTGCCACTGGTTCACAGTCTTGGGTTTTATGGGAATGGGGTTAGTTTGATTGCCTCTGGACAATCATTCTGAATGTTACACACATATCACTCAGCCAGACGGATTCCAGTGAGAAGGATTCTGGGAGGTTGGTAGGACATACGGGCTGGCATCGATTCTCTCCTTTTGACCTTTGCAGTTGGTGGTAGCTTGTTAGTTCCAGGTTCCTTATCAGGACTTCTTATTGTAAGATAACTTATGCAAATGGTTACTATTTTGCCTGGCCAGGTTGGGCAGTTTCAGTCAGTGGTTCCCCTAACATAAGTACCAGAGTTATTTTTAGTATTTTTGAATTTATTTACATTTAGTTTCAATCAATTAAGAAATACTCTTGAAAAACTGCTTCATTTTAATACTTACAAATGATCATGAGGTTTTTGCCACTTAAATGACTATAAATTAATTACATTCAGTAAAATATGTTTAAGCAATATTGCCTATTTTTTGACCATTATGTTTTATATTTGTATTAATTATTTCTAGTCTGAGAGAATCAAGGTCAAAAATTGAAATAAATTCTGTATTCCCATCAAGAGATAAAAAAGCTCATATTGATGTGATGGTAAAATACCTATCCTTAAGTTATATTCTTATTTAGTTTCTAAAATTTAATTAAAACTTATCTTAAAATTCTGTCATTAACTGCACTTGAGCTTCTTTTCAAGAATTCTTGCTGAGAACCCATTGTATGTCTTAGTAGAAACTTACTGAAATAGGCTTCTTTGTAAAGATTCAGTTCAGTCGCTCAGTCGTGTCCGACTCTTTGCGACCCCATGAATCGCAGCACACCAGGCCTCCCTGTCCATCACCATCTCCCGGAGTTCACTCAGACTCACATCCATCATGTCAGTGATGCTATCCAGCCATCTCATCCTCCGTCATCCCCTTCTCCTCCTGCCTCCAATCCCTCCCAGCATCATGGTCTTTTCCAATGAGTTAACTCTTCGCATGAGGTGGCCAAAGTACTGGTGTCTATTATGACTTTTGAAGAGTTAAGAAAAATGAAGTTTAAGGTAATAGAGGGAATATTATTTTTCTGTGTTTCAGACAGTTTTCTGAAATGGATTTTTCTATAAAATACTGAAAGACATTTGCAGTGGTGAAACTTTTTATGCTAATCAAATTTAAGGGCTGTAACTTACTTTCAATTATAAATCTGAAAGGTTAAATTTTAATGCTAATCTTAAACAGTTACTATGAAACCATGAGGTTGGTCCTGTCAAGGTGGTCAATTTTTCCCTGGGTTATAAATTCAGATGTTCTCCATTAATTTAAATGAGTTAATATGATGTTATATCTCTCTTGAGTAATGGATAGATCCTATAGGATCTAGTTCACCATGTCTGAAAAATATTAATACTTTTGTTGCTGTGATTTATTCTTTATTTGATTAGGTACTTCATTTTTGGGTTCATTTGTGATTAATGTTTTCTGGGTCAGTTCATGAATGTTCTTACCACATTTTAACATAATTTGTTCACCTCAAACAAATCATTCTCATTACTTTCCTAAAATTTAGTAACGAATTTTGTTTGAGAGGATGTTGAAGACAAAGACATAGGAATAATAATTAGCATTTTCAGTAATATCTGAAGATTGAGAGTGGAAATGTCCATCATTATCTGTAAGAAGCAGAGTATAATTTCTGTCAAGATGTTTTCTTTAGCTTTAAATATTTTTAAGGAACAAGATTAAATGGAACAAAAGAGTACACAGGTGGAGTTAGAGGAGAAATATTTTCTCCCCTTTGGGAAATTATGTATCAGAATGCAGGAATTAGTTTATTACCTCTGTGTTATTAAGGGAGAAGGAAATTAGATATGAAAATCTCTTCAGAATTAAAGAATATCTCATGAAAGGGAGAGAGGGGAAAAAAAGACACAGAAAGAGAAAAAAGAAGTAAGAGGAGGGGAAAGAAAATGAGAAGGAAAAGAGAGATGAAGAAGAAAGGGAGGTTAGGCAAAGGGGACAAAGAGAAGATGGAGGAAATGAAGAAGAAGTATATGAGTTTATTTAAATCTGTCTCCATCATCTAGAAACAACTTTTTCTAGCACTTTGTATTTTCTAGCTTAATGCAAAATATTTTGTATCTCTAACATAAAGTTATTTTATTTTAAAATTACATGCTATTTAAAATTAAAGAAAATAAAACCTTTAACATCTGTACACTTGATTCACTTTATTGTAATTAATATTTTATTATTTTTCCTGTTATACAGTTGTATATAACATAATCTCAAGACTTTGTAAGAGTTATCATGAAAATTCTTAATTTTACTTTTCTTCATCATTTTCTTTATTTGTCAAAATAATAGGACATGGATTACTTATTGTCAATTGATAGCAACCAAAGAGCTGCAAATTACAACTGTTTATTCAAAAATTATAGACATAGCAATCATATAATCTGCTAATTTTTTCCTTTGAATTCTATAATTCATTTTATTTTCATTTAAATTGATAATAAAAAGATTGCTTTAAACTCTACTATTATGTAAGAATATTTTATTAGAAGTTTCTCCTAGTATTTCAGATAATAACCTTATGAGCCTTAATTTATAGCATTTGAATACCCAAGCACAAATGGTTTATAAGAATCTTGGTTTAAAAGGCATTTGTGTGTGTATAAATGATGAGAGGAAAAAAAAAATACAGTGAATTGAGCTTTTCCTTGAATGCTATTTACTTAAGTTGGGTATAAACTTTATTATAAGCTATTGTTTATTATGTGCTTTCCAAAATGATTTTTCTTTTTACCAAAAAACCTCTTCAATGTTTTGGCTTTATTAATATATAATAAATATTAAATGAAAAATATGCATCTAATTTGAAACAATGTAACTAGACCAGTTATTAACTTTCTCTCATATATATTTAGTAGACATCTTTTCAAATGTTTTCTTATTCTTACAATATATTTTTTAAATTTTACTTAGATTTTAGATAATTAAGTGTTACATATCACTAGGCCAAGGGCTTCCCTGGTGGCTCAGTCAGGATAGAATCCACCTGCTGTGGGAGACCTGTGTTTGATCCCTGGGTTGGGAAGATCCCTTGGAGGAGTATACAGCAACCTACTCCAATAATCTTGGCTGGACAATCCCCATGGACAGAGGAGCCTGGAGGGCTACAGTCCATGGGGTCACAAAGTTAGACATGACTGAGTGACTAAGCACAGCACATCATTAGACCAAAGTAGTTTACATTGTTTATTGTGATTCAAATAATGCCCATAAGTAAAAATAGACCAGAGATGGAGAAGGTGTTTAACAAATCATTTGAGATAAGAATAGTTACTTGGAGTAGAGGAGAAAGTATCAAGAAAAAATAAGGTGATTGAATTCAATAATCTATTTATAACTGGAAACGGTAGACAAAGTGGACCAAGTTCGTTAAAATGTCATATTTTGTTTATATGTGGGATTTAAATACATGTGGAATAAGAAATAAATTTGCTTAAAGGTACTAACTTCTAATTATAAAATTAATAATTCATTATTGTCCTTGTCATTGTTCAATCACTAAGTCATGTCCAACTCTTTGCAACCCCATGGACTGTAGCATGCCAAACTCCTTTCTCCTTCACATATCCACTACCTTGTTCTTGTGACAAAACTGTTAGTCTTTGTCTGGGTTCATTTTGTACTCCAAGGCCAAATATGTCTGCTATTTCTGTTATCACTTGACTTCCTAATTTTGAATTTCAATCTGCTGTGATAAAATGTGCATCTATTTTTGGTGTTCTAGAAAATTTTGCAATTCTTCTCATAGAACTGGTCAACTTCTACTTCTTTGACATTAATGGTTGGAGCATACCCTAAGGATTACTGTGATGTTGAACAGTTTGTCTTGGAAACAAACTGAGATCATTATGACATTTTTGAGGTTTCACCAAGTACTGCATTTTGAACTCTTGTTGACTATGAGGGCTACTTTGTTTCTTCTAAGGGATTCTGACCCACTGTAGTAGATATAATGGTCGTCTAAATTAAATTTTCCCATTCCTGTCCATTTTTCATTTACTGATTAGTAAAATGTCAGTGTTCAATATTGCCATCTCCTACTTTACCATGTCCAGTTTACTTTGATTTATGGACCTAACATTCTAGGTTCCTGTGTAATATTGTTCTTTACAGCAGTGGACATTTCTTTTACCACCAAACACATCCACAACTAAGTGTTTCTGCTTTTGCTTCATTCTTTCTAGAGCTATTAGTAGTTGCCCACTGGTCTTCCCCAGTAGCATACCTGACAGCTTACAACCTGGGGGGCTCAACTTCCAATATCATATCTTATTTTGCCTATTCATACTGTCCATGCGGTTCTCAGGTAAGAATATTGGAGTGCATTTCCATTTCCTCCTCCAGTGGACCATGTTTTGTTACCACTCTTCACTATGACCTGTCCATCTTGGGTGGTCTTGCAAGACATGGCTCATAGCTTCATTGAGTTACACAAACCCTTTCACCATGACAAGACTGTGATCCCTGAAGGGGAATATACAACATGGTAACTATAGTTAATAATACTGTATTGCATATTTGAAAGTTACTGGGAGAGTAGATTGTAAAAGTTTTCATTATATACACATACAGTTTTTGCAACTATGTATGGTGGCAAATGCTAACTGGACTTATTTTGTTGATCATTTCACAATATCTACAAATATTGCATCGTTATGTTATATATCCTAAACTATTACAGTCTTATATATCGAACACTTGAGTAAAAGTTTATATACTTGCTTCAATGTAGAATTAAAAACCACAAATATTTTTTAAGGTAAAGATTACAAAATGTATTGTGATAAATATCCATCTATAAATCTACTATAAATGTTTTTACAAAAAAACAGATTGAGTTTTATAGCTATACTTTTGATTTTAATATTTTTCCATTCTGATATGTAGATATGACAACATAGGTTAGTCATATTTTTGAAAATAGATATAATTCTAGACTTTAAAAAAGGTGTATGATTTCAGAGTTTATTTCTGCTCTTTTTAGTTTCCATATCTTGCAGGTGAATCTTGAGCAAATGTGACTGACAGAGTCACACCCTCAGATAGTTGTAGAATTAGGGCTTCAGTTCAAAACTACTGACTTTGAACTAATTACCTCCCAGTGACTAGACTGATGTAGTCATTGAGTTATATATTTGACTGCTATCACCAAACTTTAGACTTATATATAAATGTTTAATTAATAATTATACTTTTTACTTTTTCAAAGAATTGTTGGAGATAATACTATAAATATTTTTAAATACTGATCATATTTAATCTTTAGTCTCGATATTTAATGACACACATTTTAATAAATATTTAAAGAAAGTAATCTTTAGTGTAATTTAGCTTCTTGTGACAGTTAAATTTTGCATATTCAGACAGATATGTATAACTATATAAATGGTTAAATATTTGCATTAAGATAGAGAGCAATATGAACAAGTCTCCCCTTATTTGTGGTTTCAGTTACTAATAGTCAATCATGATCTAGAGATATTGAATGGAAAGTTGCAGAAACAATCAGCTCCTAAGTTTTAAACTGAGCACTGTTCTAGGTAGCATGATGAAATCCCCTGCTGTCTAGGAATGTGAATCATTCCTTTGTCCATCCAATCCAGTCTATATACACTACCAACACAGTAGTCGCTTAGTAGCCATATTGGTTTTTAGATCAACTGCCGTGATATTGCAGTGCTTGTGTTCAAGTAATACTTGTTTACTTAACAATGCCCTAAAGTGCAAGAGTGGTGATGCTGGCAATTCACTTATGCCAAACAGGAGCATTGAAGTTCTCCCTTTATGTGAAAGGTGATAGTTCTCAAGAAGGAAAAAAAAAATTGTTTATTTTGCTATCACATAAAATGCATACACTATAGCCATAGTGGATGATGAATGCTTAGTTAAAATGGAAGAAAAAAAAAGTTACATTTGTGAGTGGAAATCACAAACAGAAAACATACTCTGATTGACAATGAAGTGTTGTGCCAGAAAGAACTGAGCTATAGACAGCTTCAGCAAGGCAACCCTAAGCCATTTATTGCAAACTGTATCATAGGTATGTATGTATAGAATAAAACATAATATGCATAGGGTTTGGTACTATGCAGTTCCAAAGCATCTACTGGGAGTCTTGAAATTTATCCCCTGTGGATAAGAGGAGGCTATTGTCTATGTGTGTGTGTATGTATATATCTTCTGGAGAATATACATATTCTTCTGGGGGAGACTCACTGAGATAAGGAAATAAATGGTACAGTAGGATTTTGAAATCTCCTCACAATGTATAATGCTTAGGCTGGGGTAGTTTTCTGTCACTGAAATGTGTTGGTAGAAGTAATGGTGCCACACCATATCAGTTTTGATCATTGCATCAGCCATGTAACTCATAGCATTACCATGATATGTAGGACATTTCCTTGTCAATCCTCTTCCCTTGCAGGTAACACTTTCCAGCTAACTCATCATCTTATATAAATTTTGCTTGTATTAGATTGAAATATACTAATATGAGTCTAACATATATCACTCAGCATAGTTTTGAGGTTAATTAATCTTGCTTCATGTATCAGTTATCACTTCCTTTTAATTGCTATGTGTTATTTCCATTGTATCAATGTACCACAATTTGTTTCTGTATCATCAGGTTAACTGGTGTTATGGTTTCTCCATTTTGAGAGTGTTATAAATGTTTGTAAACTCTTCCACATAAATAGAGAATAATCATGCATAAACGCTCATGGTGGTGGTTTAGTCGCTAAGTCATGTCCGACTCTTGAGACCCCATGGACTGTAGCCTGCCAGACTTCTGTGTCCATGGGATTCTCCAGGTAAGAATACTGGAGTGGGTTGCTATTTCCTTCTCCAGGGAATCTTCCTGACCGAGGGATCAAATCCTGGTCTCCTGCATTGCAGGCAGATTATTTACCGACTGAGCTACAAGGGAAGTCCAAATAAACCTTTAGATGATTAATTTTTTTCTCTTGAATTGCTGTGTCATAAGGTATGTTTACATTTATAAAAATGATTGAATTTCCAGAGTGTTCATATCATTCTATATTGCCATTAGAAATATATGAAAAAATTGAAGAAACGGACAAATAGATCAAAAAGCTGAGCATTCAGGACAGAGGAGCCTGGTGGGCCTTAGTTCAAGAGGTCGGAGAGTTGGGCAAAAATGTTGAGTTCAGTTTGTTGTGTATCTCTGCCAGAAAATCAATTTGGTCAATGTTTTTAATTGTAACTGTTCTAATGACTGTGTAGTGTAATTGTGTTATGTTTTTAATTTGCATTTCCCTGATGACTAAAAATATTGACTACTTCTTCATGACTATTAATCTCTAATATGTATTCTTTTGTGTTAAGCCCCCACCCATTTCTAATTGCTTCATTTTCTTTTTTATTATTGATTTGAATTGGTTGTATACATAACCTTGATAGGAATCTTTGGTCAGGTATGTGTGCTAAGAGAATTTTCTCCTAGTTTGTGTCTTGCTTATGCATATTTTCAAATTTTCTCCTTGAGTAGTTTCCTTCTGTCTTATTTCTGCAGATTTCAGTCACCTCCTCTGAGAACCCTAATTCCTACTTCATCAACCTACCAAGACCCTCTCCACTGTGCTTTGAGCACTCTCTATCTGTGCCCCATTTTGGAATATACCTTCAGGCAGAACGTTAAGCTTATTGTGGGGCTCATCTCAGTTTTCCTTTTCTTAGTGCTCACAATATGTACTGCTGCCTCCTCTTGCCTTTCATTGAGAAATAGTCATTCAACATTTTTTCCTTGTTTTATAGTTGTCTATGGCAGACACACTGTGTGGCATGAGTTTCCCCTTAATGACTAAAAGCAGAAATTAACTTTTCTTTTTTTACAAAAAGGTTTTTATGCTGGTAATTTTTAGTAGATTAATTTTAAAAGTGATTTCATGAAGAAATTAATTGAGTCAGTGTTTCTAAAGAACTCTATTTACTTTAAAATCTGTATGTTGTTCAAGTGCAGATTTAATTAGTGATTCAGAATGTTTTCATGTTTTAATACTTGGGAATTGTTTAGAATTACTATGAAGATCATTTTAAGCATCAACAAATCACAGGAAATATTAACATTCTATGGACTTTACAGACTTATAAAATAATTTATCTTGTCCAATTTTTATGACAGAATTATGCCAATAATTTCATTTGAAATATTTAGCTCAGTCTATTTATAGATTCTCTGGTTGATTTCCAAATAGATTTTACAGATAGACTTTAATGACACTGAGAAAAATGTTAGGATTTTAAACATTACATAGTTTACTGGAATAACTGAATATAATTGGAATGTTTGATATTTAAAATGTATTAACACTTTATTTGATTCATATTTGTCATAGAATAATTTAAATTCTAAATATTATAGTAGAACTGCTATTTGAATTTTTAGTAAAGAAAAATAAATTTTATTTTCAAAATAAAAAATATTTAAAATATTCTTCACAGACAGTACAGGACTTTATTATAAGTACATTATCTTATATTATTACTTTATGGCTATAATTATATTTAAACTATTGAAGATGAAAGATTTTAAGATAACAGAATAAATGCTTTTTAAAAGAGATATTCTTTTTTTTATCCTGGACTTCTGTTCCCCTTCAAGCTGCTTGGAAGAATGACTTTAAAATCCTATTAAAATGCTGTCTTTGTCATCTTCTAATTATATTGAACATTTGCAATAATGAGTTCACGATCTGAGGTACAGTCAGCTCCCAGTCTTCTTTTTGCTCACTGGATAGAACTTCTCTATCTTCGGCTGCAAAGAACACAATCAGTCTGATTATGGCATAGACCATCTAGTGATGTCCATGTGTGTTGTCTCTTGTGCTGTTGGAGGAGGGTGTTTGCAATGACCAGTGTGTTCTCTTGGCAAAACTATGTCGGCCTTTGCCCTGCTTAATTTTGTACTCCAAGGCCAAATTTCCTGTTACTCCAGGTATCTCTTGACCTCCTACTTTTGCATTCCAGTCCTCTATGTTGAAAAATACATCTTTTTCTTTTTTTGGCATTAGTTCTAGAAGGTCTTGTAGGTCATTATAGAACCATTCAGCTTCAGCTTCTTTTGACATTAGTGGTCGGGGCATAGACTTAGATTACTGTGTTATTGAATAGCTTGCCTTGGAAATGACAAGATCATTCTGTCATTTTTGAGACTGCACCCAAGTACTGCATTTTGGACTCTTTTGTTGACTATGAGGGCTATTCCATTTCATCTAACAGATTCTTGACCACAGTAGTAGATATAATGGTCATCTGAATTAAATTCTCTCATTCTGGTACATTTTAGTTCACTAATTCCTAAAATGTTGATGTTCACTCTTGTCATCTCCTGTCTGACCATTTCAATTTACCTTGATTCATGGACCTAACATTCCAGTTCCTAGTCCCTTGGACTGCAAGGAGATCCAACCAGTCCATTCTGAAGGAGATCAGCCCTGGGATTTTTTTGGAAGGGATGATGTTAAAGCTGAAACTCCAGTACTTTGGCCACCTCATGAGAAGAGTTGACTCGTTGGAAAAAACTCTGATGCTGGGAGGGATTGGGGGCAGGAGGAGAAGGGGACGACCAAAGATCAGATGGCTGGATGGCATCACGGACTCGATGGACGTGAGTATGAGTGAACTCTGGGAGATGGTGATAACAGGGAGGCCTGGCATGCTGCGATTCACGGGGTCGCAAGGAGTTGGACACGACTGAGTGACTGAACTGAACTGAACTGATACAATATTGTTCTTTACTGAATTGGCCTTTACTTCATCACCAGTCACATCCACAGCTGGGCATTGTTTTTGCTTTGGCTCCATCTCTTCATCATTTCTAGAGTTATTTCTCCACTGTTCTCTAATACCACACTGGGCACCTACCGACCTGGAGAGTTCATCTTTCAGTGTCATTCAAGGGATTATATCTGGTAGAGTGTGTGAAGGACTATGGACAGAAGTTTGTAACATTGTACAGGAGGTGGTGATAAAAACCATCCCCAAGAAAAAGAGATGCAAAAAGGCAAAATGGTTGTTTAAGTAGGCCTTACAAATATCTAAGAAAAGAAGAGACATGAAAGGCAAAGGAGAGAAGGAAAGATATATCCATCTGAATGCAGAGTTCCAAAGAAAGCAAGAGAGATAAGAGAGCTTCCTAAGTGATCAATGAAAAGAAATAGAGGGAAAAAACTGAATGTGAAAGACTAGAGATCTCTTCAAAAAAATTAGAGATACCAAGGGAATATTTCATGCAAAGATGGACACAATGAAGGACAGAAAGTGTATGGACCTAACAGAAGCAGAAGATATTAAAAAGAGCTGGCAAAAATGCACAAAGAACTGTACAAAAAAGACCTTAATGACCCAGATAACCATGATGGGGGTATCACTCACCTAAAGTCAGACATCCTGGAGTGTGTAGTCAAGTGGGACTTAGGAAGTGTCATTACAAACAAAGCTAGTGAAGGTGACTGAAGTCCAGCTGTAAAAGTGCTGCACTCAATGTGCCAGCAAATTTGGAAAACTCAGCAGTTGCCATAGGACTGGAAAAGGTCAGTTTCCATTTCAATCCCAAAGAAAGGCAATGCCAAAAAATGTTGAAACTGCCTCACAACTGCTCTCATCTCACACACTAGCAAAGTAATGCTCAAAATTTTTCAAGCTGTGTGAACCAAGAACTTCCAGATGTTCAAGCTGGATTCAGAAAAGGCAGAGGAACTAGAGATTGACTTGGCAACATCCATTGGATCATAGAAAAAGCAAGAAAAAATTCCAGAAAAACATCTACTTCTGCTTCATTGACTATGCCAAATCCTTTGACTGCGTGAATCACAACAAACTGGAAAATTCTTGAAGAGATGGGAATACCAGACTACCTTACCTGGCTACTGAGAAATCTGTATGCAGTTCAAGAAGCAAGTTAGAACAACACATGGAACAAAAGACTGGTTACAAATTGGGAAAGGAATATGTTAAGGCTGTATATTGTCACTCTGCTTATTTAACTTATATGCAGAGTACATCATGCAAAATGCCAGGCTGGATCATGCACAAGCTGGAGAAATATCAGTAATGTCAGATATGCAGATGATACCACCCTACAGCAGAAAGTGAAAAGGAACTAAAAAGTCTCTTGATGGAAATGAAAGGGAAGAGTGAAAAAGCTGGCTTAAAACTCAACATTCAAAAAGCTAGTATCATGGTATCCAGTCCCATCACTTCATGGCAAATAAACGGGAAACAATGGAAACTTTGTTTTCTTGGGCTCTAAAATCACTGCAGATGGTGACTGCAGCCATGAAATTAAAAGAAGCTTGCTCTTTGGAAGAAAGACTGTGATAAATCTAGACAGCATATTAAAAAGCGGAGACATTACTTTGCTAACAAAAGTCTGTCTAGTCAAAGCTATGGCTTTTCCAGTAGTCATGTATGAATGTGAGAGTTGGTCCATAAAGAAAGCTGAACACCAAATAATTGATGCTTTTGAACTGTGGTGTTGGAGAATACTCTTCAAAATCCCTTGGAGTGCAAGGAGATCAAAGCAGTCAGCATTAAAGGAAATTAGTCCTGAATATTCATTGGAAGGACTGATGCTCAATTTAAAGTTCCAATACTTTGGCCACCTGATGAGAATAACAGACTCATTGGAAAAGACCCTGATGATGGGAAAGACTGAAGGCAGGAGGAAAAGGGGTCGGCATAGGATAAGATTATTGGATGGCATCACCAACTCGAAAGACGTGAGTTTGAGCAAGCTCTGGTGTTTGAGCAAACTTGGTGTTGGACAGGGAAACCTGGTGTGCTGTAGCCCCTGGGGTCACAAAGGGTCAGACACAACTGAGCATCTGAACTGAACTGAATTATAATTAGTAAAAGTACATATGAACTCTTACTCCTTTGGGATAGTTGCTTATTTGTAATTTTCTTTTTTTTAGCTACTGATAAATTACTTAGAATATTTATACATCATATAAACACAGCATCAAATTTGGTAAAAATATGGCTTTATTTTAGTAACAGTTGGTTATGATCCTTTCATTATAATAAAAATATATACAGAAATCATAGTGTATTTTGACCATTATGCCATATTATTAGGGTATCTTTCTGTGGATTTACATTTCTTTAAACTTTCATTGTAGCATTTACATATCTTCTTTGATGTCTTGCCTAACTCAAATATTTTGATAATTAATAATTTCTCAAGATTTTTAACATATAATTTAATAAAAAATATTGTTCTGTTAAAAGTATTATTACAAATTACATTTGTGTTACGGAAGACTGTAACAGAACTCTATTTACAGGCATTAAACTGAGAAATTTTTTACTCCTAATGTAGTTGGCCATTGAGAACCCAGATTCCCCCTGTTGGCTCTCCCACTGTTAGTGCATAACTTTCTTTCTCAGATTCACAAGATACCTTCTGAGTAGAAGTCTTATGTGTGAATTCTAAATTTGAAGAGATGCAAAAACAGAAAGGCAAAAATCTTCCTGCCAGTTGAGTTCTTCTCTTTTATACAAAAACAACCATGTTCAAAGGGACTTCTGCTTAGAAATCATTGACTAGATACGTCTTTTGGCTAAACTAGTTGCCAGTAAGTCTAGTTTATTAGTGTTGTTACCCAAATGGGAACCATGTATAAAGGCAAGATTATGCTAATAAATACAAGTGGTATAATGAATAATGGTTAGAAAATAGTATGTCTGCCACACAGAAAGCCAAAGAGAAATTAACTTTTTGCTGTGGATCCTTGCTGTGTCAGTGGTTACACAGAGAAAGATGAGTTTGATATTTTATTTAGTGTGCTAAGGAAAATGAAAAAATATTCCTGTTTATGGTTTTATGATTTGTAGCTTCTTTTTATTTCTCTTTCATCTTTGGTCAATATGTTTTGTTTAGTCTATATCTTTTCATTTTGCTGTCTGATGATAGGGTGACTCAGACAATCTTAAGTTTTGCAAGACTTCATACTTCACCAGATTAATATTTTTTAAAAAACAACTGATTTCTTAAAATCTCAGTGGTTAATGTTATAAATAAAGTAGAAACATTGTATAATCTGTCCCTATTTAGATTATTGTTGATACTTTGGCTAAAATATTTTATCATTTTCTGGAATTGTATGTACATTAGCAAATTTGTTAAAGGAGATTACTAATGTAACTGTCTACCAGTACTTCAGGAGATAAGTATGTTGCTTCCAAAACACAAAATAATTTAGTTCCCCTTCAGCAAAGATGTATTTTTCTCTATATTTATACATTTGAGAGAGATTATAACCCCAAGATTATTGCTCTACATACAGTTCTATTGAAATCAAAGTACACGCTATAATATCTAACGTGTAGTTCCATAATGATTATGTTCCCTTCAATACCGTGAATGGGATACAAAATCACCTGTGAATTTTTTTTAGAACCTCTTTTTCCCTCCTATCCATTATATAAACTCCAACTGTTTTATTCAAAACTCCAAAGTAAAGTTCTTCATGATCCCTAGCCTGCTTACCTCAGGGGTACCCTCTCCCTGTCTTCCTGAGTCTGCATCTGCTCCTCTGAATATTCAATGAGAGACCTGCCATTTCTCTGAGAAACTGATGGCAGATGGTGTTTTCAGGTAGGGATTAGAGAAGGGCCTGAATATAAATGTTTTACATGTCCAAGAGAGGAAATTAGTCAAGTACGGTCATGTTAAAATGTCTTAGTGTATTATAATTTGTTCATTTTTTTGTAACTCTTCACAAAGAGATGCTATTTATATGTGCCTTTTCAAAATGGGATTCTTCTACTTTTAATCAAACACATTTTTTTTCTTTTTCTTCTTTTACTAAGAATAAATGGGTCTAATTTTTCTCACATGCCTCTGAATATACTTTTGAGGAAAAAAAAATGTTGTCTATTATGTGCTCTTCTAGAACTTGGAGTATTGTAATGAATGCCCAAAATAAATGCTACTCATAATTGATATGAATTGTGGCAAATAAAAAAATGTTTGAGGCAAGCACCTGTTCATATATCCTTCTTTGTCAAAATTAAAGCACAAAAGAATGTTGACAACCTCCCACAGATTTGTATCTTGTCATATTAATAGTATTATCTGAAAAAAAGGCAATGACTGATTAATCATTGACTATAGCAGTTGGTCTTGATCTGTATTACAAAATCTTAACCCCAAAACCTATCCTGGTCCTAACCCTCTTCTCCAAGTATACTGATTCAAGGAGAAGAGCCATATCTGCAATAAGCCTACTTTTTCCCCCTCTAGAAAGGTAGGAGACTTTTGAGAGTCCCTCGGACTGCAAAGAGATCCAACCAGTACATTCTAAAGGAAATCAGTCCTGAGTGTTCATTGGAAGGACTGATGTTGAAGCTGAAACTCCAATACTTTGGCCACCTGATACAAAGAACTGACTCATTGGAAAAGACCCTGCTGCTGGGAAAGATTGAAGATGGGAGGAGAAGGGGATGACAGAGGATGAGATGGTTGGATAGCATCACTGAATCGATGGACATGAGTTTGAGTAGCTTCTGGGACTTGGTGATGGACAGGGAGGCCTGGTGTGCTGCAGTCCATGGGGTCACAAAGAGTCGGACATGACTTAGCAACTGAACTGAACTGAACTGAGAAATGTAGGAATCTCATTAGGTACTCCTGTGGAATAATGGATTCATCCTCATCTTAAACTCAGACCCAATAAGACTTCTGATTAATGAGATTGAAGAGTAGCAAAAATTTCACTAGTATTTACTAATTCTTGATTTTATATGATTCCCATTCAGACAAAGTTTGGATGCTTTCCAGCCTTAAGGATTTGTTATGTGATTTTTCTTCACAGAATGTATGTTGTAATAGATTTATTTTTTCTTTTCCTGGCCACAGTAAAAAAAAGTAGAATTCACCATGTTAAATGTTAGTTGTTTCCCAAGTTTGTATCTACTTTTTCTTGGGTTGTGAGTCAGTCCAATACAGGAAAAAAAAAAAAATCAGATATTTTTTTCTTTCACTACCTTCAGATGGATACTTGAAAATTGTCTTATGCCTAGAAACATTTCTTGGCCTGTGCATGTGCACATATATTTATCATCCCCATGTAATGTTCCATCTGCAACACAGAGTTGGTTTTTTTTTTTTTTTTCCTTCTTACCTTGAAGACACAACCCTGGGCAATTTTTCTAGCTTCTAGTGAAAATTTGGCAATGGTTCAAATATATGTTTTTTTTTCATCATTGATAAGCCCTGCATTCTCAGAAACACTAGATTCCATTTGTGAAATTTGACAAATTTTTGAGTGAATTTCAACATCTGAAATAGTATCTACTCACCTACCCACTAGACATGACTTTACATTTTTGACAAATTGGTTTTGATTCAAGATTAAAAAGAAATACCCAGCTAAAATTTTTAGTGATGTGATTATAGACTAAAGTTAGTGAACTCCAAAATCCCGTGTAATTACTGTTTTCTGTCTGAAACACATAGCCCTCACATCTATCATCTCCTCCAAAACAGAATTCCAATATCAATGTGATCTCCATATTGTCTCTTTGCCAGTGAATTTTTATTTTAAAATATCATGATAAATTACCTGTCATGGTGAAAATGAATTCCCAATACAAAAGTAAAGTGACAATGCTAATAGAAATACTTGGATGAGTCATGGTATTATTTGAGTATATTAAGAAAAAAAGTTCAGTAAGCAAAAACTAACTCATGTTATTCAGTAATCTTAAATCATTCATGTTTGAAAAAAAAATCAATACCATGAAATTAGAACTTCATCTCTAATGTCTTTAAATCATTCTTTTGCTCTTCTATCAATCATGCTATGTATCTGCATTTTCACTCTCATCTTGCATTTCTTCCTTCTCAGTGACACTCTCACATTCTTGTCTTTCTCCCATATACACAGAAAATTTGGCATATTAACAAACCAAAAGTAGGCAAGATGTTTCTCAGATGATTGATATAGCAAGAGATTTGAGTAGGCCATTTAAGTCCCATACATTGAGCAAATTGAGGAAAAGCTCTACAAACTTACATGTTGACTTACATAAAGTTATCTTTTGTCTTTTCACTGATACATTTATGTATTATCACTTAGATAACTATTAAACTAAGTATCTATAAAGCTACAAATATATAAATATTACTGTATGCGCACAATGTAAACATTTAAAAAACTATGTGCTGTGAGGTGCTTAGTCGCTCAGTCATGTCTGACTCTGTGACACCATGGACTGCAGTCTGCCAGGCTCCTCTGTCCAAGCTGTCATGCCCTCCTCCATAGTATCTTCCCAACCCAGGGTTCAAACCCAAGTCTCCCACATTGCAGGTGAATTCTTTACCAACTGAGCCACCAGGAAAGGTAGGGAAGCCCTATAACTCTATAAAATTACATCATCATTTAAAATAACTGCTGAGAATATCTGTACATACATTTAACTTACAGGTGCATGCATCCTCATCTATATTGCTATCCATGTACATATTTATTAATAATTACAATAGAGGATGGATTGTGCATTTCTTAAAGTCTAACATTTTTTTTACTAGGAAGATTATTTCAACAATGAATGTTATTCAATGCTAGCAATGACTCTTGATAATTAGTAGATTTAATAGTACTTGTTCTTCACATTTCTATAATAAGATAGAACAACAGAAGGATGAGAAGTAGATGAGATGGTGAATGAATCAGTAGGTGCTAAGATAGAAATAATGAGACAAAGATAATTGCTTTTCCAGTGGTTTATTTTAGCCATCATTATTCTGGACAGAGTCACAACAAGTGTTTCCAAACAATGATCTCATTCTTTTAACTTAACAAAAACAATATGCCACTTCTCATGTTTGCATGAAGTTTTAGGTTAATGTGCATAGAGTAAGTCCTGTGAATACAATAAAAGGTCAAAATGTGACCTACTTGAGTCATTGTGTCCCTGTGTTATTAAAACTGAATTTGTTATTTACAAAAAGACTTGTCCTGAAAAAGTGTTAGAGAATATAAAGAAACTGTAGACCTTTTGCTATGAATAGCAGGTTTCTCCTCTAAGTTGAATACAGCTTTTTCTTATAATGAGCTTAGTTTTGCTCAAGGCATTCTTTTTCTTCCAATTTACATAACCATTTATTTTTCCCTTTTAATGTTGAATGACTTACAGGAAATTAATCCAGCGGATTAACAGTTAGAGCTTCCCCATTGGCTCAGACATACAAACGCCACCTGCAATGCAGGAGACGCAGCAGGAGTCATGGGTTTGAACCCTGGTCAGGAAGATCCTCTGGAGAAGGAAATGGCAACCCACTCCAGTGTTCTTACCAGGAAAATCTCAAGGATAGAGGAGCCTGGAGGGCTACAGTCCATGTGGTTGCAGAGAGCTGGACATGATTTAGCAACTAAACAACAACAGTTAAGGTGTACTTACTTTATTAATTATTTTATTTTTAGAATCTGTATTAAAGTAAAGAAGTCATTTCACTAGCTCATACTGGAAGAATTTTTTAAACTTTCCATATAAATGACAATGATATCTAGCATTGTCATTTGAAGTTTTTTTAATGAGTATTATAAAACACTAATATATATATATATATATATATATATATATATATAATATAATGTGCATATGCCAAAGCTGAGTTCTAAAAAAGTCTCCTTGGAAGAGAGAAATCTTCTACATCACTTCCTAGGACTTTTTTTTTTTTTAAATAAAAAGGTCACCTCTTGAGGTTTTTAAAAAAAATGATTTGGCCCTAATTTGTTTCTTTTTGTTTTTGTTTGCCTTCTTGGGTCCTAGCTTTTGTTTTCATTTGGCACTATTCTACAGGCAGTTCTAATGTCATTCAGCTGTTCATAAAAGTCACATTTTAGCATTGGAAAAATATTTATAAACATGAGAAAACTAAATAAAGCCTCACTTCAGAAGTTGAATCCCTATGTTTCAGCAATAGTCTTTCTTTTTAAAAATTTTTACTTAGTATAAAGCCTGACTTTAACATTTGACTGGTTTATCAGAATAGGAATAGGAAGAATTAAGAGTACCTCTGTATATTTATTTTAATAAATATTCCAACTAGAGTAAATTATAAAGAAATTCAGAATCCAGAATAT
This sequence comes from Ovis canadensis, assembly GCF_042477335.2. Lineage (NCBI taxonomy): Eukaryota > Metazoa > Chordata > Mammalia > Artiodactyla > Bovidae > Ovis > Ovis canadensis. The sequence continues at coordinate 19,513,559 of NC_091266.1, forward strand.
GAAGCAAAAATCTTTATTAAATAATTTCATGAGGTTGTCTTTCATCCTATCAAAGCTTCAACCATTAAAAAAAAAAAAGGAAATCCTGCCATATACATTGACAGGGTGGCTCTTGAAGGCAATATACTTAGTCAGACAAAATATGATCTCACAAAAAATACTGTATGATCTCACTTATATGTGGGATTAGACATACCATACTCAAAGAAGCAGGTAAGATTTGTAGTTACTGGAGGTGGGGAGTGGACAGAATGGGTGAGGGTGGTCAAAAGGTACAAACTTCAGTTATGAGTTCTGGATGTATAATGTACAGCATGATCACTATTGTTGACAATACTGTATTGTATATTTGAAAGTTGCTAAGAGTTGATTTTATAAGATCCCATAATGAGGAAAAAATCTTGTTACTCTGAGAGGTGATAGATGTAAACTAATACTGTAGTAACTATTTTGTAACAAATGTATATGTTCAATCATTATGCAAGACCCCTTAAACCTATACAAGGTACTATGTCAGTTGCATCTCAGTAAAATTGGAAAAAAATTATCAGAAACATATGCAAAAGGCCCATGGCCATCCTTCATAGATCATATCTTCTCATCTTCCCTCTATGATCTAGTATTTCTATTTCCCTTTATGATTGTGACCTTTAACTAATCACCCTTTTATTCTATGACTTTCATTACTTCTTTATATCGGACTGGCACCATCTTCCATCAGTGGGTCCTTGAATTATTGAAAGTGAAGGAAATAAAGCTGGTTAATATTAACTATTGAGTTAATTTGAGTTAATAATTGCTAACTCATAATGGAGCATGAACTAATAGACAACTATATAACCTATACAAGATTAATACCTAGAGTATACTAAAAACCTCTCATACTCAAGTTAAAAATAAACATTCTGATTAACTAATAAAATTTCTAATTAAACAATGAGGAAAATATGCAAAGAGGCATTTCACTGAAAAAAATACTTGGATGACAAGAACACAAGAAGATATTGTCAGGGCAGTGTGTAATTTCCTCAATGCTGTCACACCACAGCAAAAATTGGAAATGACAGACGGACCAGTTTTACAGCCCCGTGTCAATTTCCTCAGTCACAGCAAAAAATCGAAGTGATGGATGGACCAGTGTTACAGCTTCGTGTTACAGCTCAATTTTTAGTTAGAAAATGAAGGAAAATACATCCTCCAGGCATGAGGGTGGGTCAACCCAAAAGACGAGAAGAGAAGCCCCTCCCCTCAATTTTGGCACCTCTTTTTGTATGTTTTTTTCCTCCCCCGAGCCTGCCCTATGTAAACTGGGCTAGCCGAGAGGGCTGTTTGTTTTACTTGAGGTCCTTACTCCGGTCCTCGGACCGCCCTTTGTTCTATTTTCACAGGCTTTTCCCTTCTTTGTCTTTTAGCCACTGCCATTTGGGACTTCTTTTTCCTATCCTAACTACTTAAAAATATTCAACAGCATGAGCCACTAGGAAAATGCAAACTATAATCACAATCAAATATTAATACATATCTACAGAATAGCTAAAATTAAATATATATATATAAAATATTAAATGTTCTGAGGATACAGAGAAATTGAAACACTTGTTTCTTACTGATGAGAATGTTAAATGGAACAGCCACTCTGGGTAATGGTTTAACTGTTAAAAACAAAAAACAGCTAAACCTATAATGATACTACGACCCAGAAATTGTACTGTTGTATATTTATCACAGATAAATGAACACCTATGTTCACATAAAAACTTGAAGATACATTTTTATAGAAAGTCTGTTCATAAAAGCAACCAAGATCCCTTTTAATAAGTGGTTGGTTACACAAACTATGGTATATCCATTGTAAGGAATATTACTCTGCAATGAAAGTGAATGGACTATTGACATGCATAATGACCTGGATGAATCTCCAAATTCACTGAGTGGAAAAAAAAAATCAATATCGAAAATTACACTGTAGAATTGCATTTAAACATTCTTGAAATAATAAAATAAGAGCAAGTGAGGAGAGAATAGTATTTGCTAGGATGGGTAAGGGACAAAATCAAAGTGAATATATCTATAAAAGAGCAAGATAAGGGATCTTTGTAGGGATGGAAATGGTTTCTCCCCACTTAGAATAAAATTTAGAATTTTTCTAGGCCTAAAGACGGATGTTATATGCCCTTGATTCCCTCAGCCACTTCATTTATTGCAACCCTCACCTTCTCCTCTCTTCTTTTAGCTCATGTTCTTCTTTCTTTGAACATATAAAACTTGTTTGTGACTCAGGGTATTCTCACTTGGTCTTCTTTCAGTGAGTTTTATATATATATATATATATATATATATATATATATATATATATATATATATATAAACACATAAAGCCACATTTGACCTGTGTAAGCTAATTAGTACATGCTCGTTGATTAACTGTATCAAATTTTCCATTCCTTAGAAATTCTCATTAGTGACTAAGCCTAAAAGTCCCTGAATTCATTAATTATAAAATTAACTTTAAACATGTCTCTGGGCTTTGAGAGTAGTTTTTAACAAGAAGCAAAGTTTTGTTTCTTGTCTTCATATTTTCTGAAAGACTTTGAGAACTAAATATAGAAATTATTAAGGTTTCAGCCAAAGTTGTGTATTAATTCTTGAAATAGAGTCAAAGCTGCAAGTTAATTCACTTTATTTCTTAGACCATACTGACTTAATTTTTTTTTTTTTAAGATTTGAGGGGTTTTGCATAAGTTCATGAAGGAAAGGGAGTCTCTGATCTTCTTCTTCAGTTTTCTTATTAAATGCTCATTTGTTTAATTTAGCTCATAGAAAGCTTTCTGTAAAGAAAGATGCGACTTGTTGAGTTGCTTATAATTTTTCTTAAAATCATTATAATTTTCTTCCAATGTTTTGCCTTTATATCAAAACATTTGCTAGTGACAGAGCAAGTGACAGAGTTTTTCACAATATTGGACTTACAAGATTAACTAAAACACTGTTAAAATTACATTCCTCCTCAAAATTTTTCAGTCTGAATGCCAACCAGGAACTTGTTTATCTCACTTATTCCCTGTACTCACTTTTGATTTGTTGTGTATCCAGCTTAATCTGGTTCAATAACATATTAAACTATCTATTTTGTATATTAGATCACACATCTTTCTCCTTTGGAAAGGAAATACTACCCTTATTCTTTTAAAAAAATTATTGAAGTATAGTTGATTTACAATGTTGTGCTAGTTTCAGGCGAAGAGCAAAAGTACATCACTTATACATATGCAAATATCCACTAATTTGTAGGTTATTTTCCCATACAGACTATTGACTAGAGTTCCCTGGGCTATGCAGTAGGTACTTACTAGTTATCTATCTTATATATAGTAATGTATATATATCAAACCCAATCTTCCAATTTATCTCTCCCCTTCCATCCTCTGGTAACTATAAGTTTGTTTTCTACATCTGTGACTCTACTTCTGTTTTGTAACTAGCTTCATCTGTATCTTTATTTTCTATTTTTTTAGATTCCACGCATAAGCCATGTGGGTCTTGCTTACTTCACTCAATATGATAATCCCTATGTCCACACATGCTGCTGCAAATGGCATTATTTTGTTCTTTATTATAGCTGAGTAATATTCGATTGTGTATTTGATGGACATTTAGGCTGCTTCCATGACCAGGCTATTGTAAAATGTGCTACAGTGAACACTAGGATACATGTATCTTTTCAAATTATGGTTTTCTCCAAGTATCTGCCTAAGGGTGGGATTGTCATGTCATATGGTACTTTTATTTTTAGTGTTTTAAGGGAATTCCATTCTTTTCACCATAGTGGCTGTACCAATTATGATTCCCAAGAGCGTAGGAGGGTTCCCTTTTCTCCACATCCTTTCCAACATTTATTGTTTGCATCAACAAAATGGCCATTTTGATAATGGCCATTCTGACACTAATATCTTGACTTCCCACTTTTGCCTTCCAATCCCCTATGATGAATAGGACATTTTTTTTTGATGTTAGTTCTAGAAAACCTTGTAGGTCTTCATAGAATTGTTCAGCTTCAGCTTCTTCAGCCTTAGGGGTTGGGGCATAGATTTGGATTACTGTGATGTTGAATGATTTGCCTTGGAAATGAACTGAGATCATTCTATTGTTTTTTAGTTTGTACCCAAGTACTGCATTTCAGACTCTCTTGTTGAGTCTTTCTATGAGGATTACTCCATTTCTTCTAAGGGATTCTTGCCCATGGAAGTAAATTTAATGGTTATCTGAATTCAATTCTTCCATTCCCATCCATCCTAAAATATTGATGTACACTCTTACACATCTCCTGCTTGACCACATCTGATTTACCTTGATCCATGGACCTAACATTCCAGGTTTCTATACAGTACTGTTCTTGAAAACATCAGACTTTACTTTCACAACCAGAAACATCCACAACTAGACATTGTTTCCACTTGGCTTAGCTTCATCATTCTGGAGCTATTTTTCCACTCTTCTCCAGTGCATAATGACATGGGGGGCTCATCTTTCAGTATCATATCTTTTTGCTTTTTCATACTGTTCATGGGGTTCTCAAGGCAAAAATGCTGAAGTGCTTTGCTATTCCTTCTTCAGTGGACCATGTTTGATGGGAGATGATACCTCATTGTAGCTTTGATTTGGATTTCTAATGATTAGTGATGCTGAGCATATTTCCATGTGTTTTCTGGCCATCTGTATGGTTTCTTTGGAGAAATATCTATTTAGATCTTCCACCCATTTTTCAATTCAATTTTTGGATAATGAGCTGTATGATCTGTTTGTATATTTTGGTGATGAATCCTTTCCTGATTGGTTTGTTTGCAACATCCTCATTCTTTTGTTGTTTCTCAATACCATGGCCAAGAGTATTTTCATTGTTAGTACTGCGAGTTTTTTTTTTTAAAGAATTCTTGAAAATAATAGGCAAATTTACAAATCATAAGATTGAAAAGAAATATGGTGCTATTTCAATTTCTTGTTTAATAGAAATTGGAACATTTGCTAGAATATGTAGTAACTTGCCCCAAATAACATAACTATTTAGTTGATAGGCTTAGATTTTTTTTTTTTTACTTACAGCCTATTGATCCTTCTAGTATGTCAACATGATGCTAATTTATTATATTTATGTAAATATATTCATGAGTTGTTGTTAGCACTAAGTTGTGTCCAACTCTTGGCAATCCCATGGACTGTAGCCCACCAGGCTTCTCTGTCCATGGGATTTCCCAGGTAAGAACACTGGAGTGGATAGCCATTTCCTTCTGCAGAGAATTTTCCTGACTCGGGGATCAAACCCATGCCTTCTGCTTGACAGGCAGATTCTTTAACATTGAGCCACCTGGGAAGTCCATTTATGTGTTAATATGCTTCCCTGGTGGCTCAGACAGTAAAGCATCTGCCTGCAATGTGGGAGACCTGGGTTCGATTCCTGGGTCGGGAATATCCCCTGGAGAAGGAAATGGCAATCTACTCCAGTACTCTTGCCTGGAAAATCCCATGGACTGAGAAGCCTGATAGGCTACAGTCCATGGGGTCGTAAAGAGTCAGACACGACTGAGTGACTTCACTTTTGGACTTCCCTGGTGGCTCAGATGGTAAAGTGTCTGTCTACAATGTGGTAGACCCGAGTTTGATCCCTGGGTCAGGAAGATCCGCTGGAGAAGGAAATGGCAATCCACTCCAGTACTATTGCCTGGAAAATCCCATAGACAGAGGAGCCTAGTAGGCTACAGTCCATGGGGTCACAAAGAGTTGGACACAACTGAACGACTTCACTTACTCACTTTATGTTATAATTATTAGTTTCATGTCACTGTTATTTATGTTTTTTTGCTCTGTGGATATCACTAACTTAAAAGCTCAGATATGAATTTCATTGAGAGCATTTTCTTGTACTTCATTGTTGTTCAATTTGTCTCCTTGTTGTGGTCATGCTGTGATAAAGGAAAGGGTTTGTAATCCCCTACCCCAATTTTGTTTAGATTTGGAGATGTCATACATTTAATATGAAAATTATGAAAAATATTTATTAATAGCACACACAAAAAAGATTTTGGGGAGAACAAGGCAGCCTCCCAAGCAGGTTTGAAAATGGCTTGAGAAAACAGGGCAAAAAGACTGACTTTGTTTTTACTGCGTTTGGGGAAGGAACTGGGGTAAGGATTCCTAACTTCATTTGGGCTGGGGCTTTCATAGTTTGAAATTAATACCAGCTATAGTAAGACTTACCAAGATATAAGGCAGAAATGAAAGATAGGGGGAGAGTATGGAAGTTAGAAAGTGGTTAGCAATGAAACCGGGGAAGGCAATGGCACCCCACCCCAGTACTCTTGCCTGGAAAATCCAATGGATGGAGGAGCCTGGTAGGCTGCAGTCCATGGGGTTGCTAAGAGTCGGACACGACTGAGCGACTTCACTTTCACTTTTCACTTTCATGCATTGGAGAAGGAAATGGCAACCCACTCCAGTGTTCTTGCCTGGAGAATCCCAGGGATGGGGGAGCCCGGTAGGCTGCCATCTATGGGGTCGCACAGAGTCGGACACGACTGGAGTGACTTAGCAGTAGCAGTAGTAATGAAACATCCTTTATTAAACTTCTGATTATTTTCTTTATAATCATTAATATTATGGTACTAGATGTTCAATCTTTTACAGTATTTAATGGGTATTTTAATAAGTCCCTTGTACTGCAAGGAGATCCAACCAGTCCATTCTGAAGGATATCAGCCCTGGGATTTCTTTGGAAGGAATGATGCTAAAGCTGAAACTCCAGTACTTTGGCCACCTCATGCAAAGAGTTGACTCATTGGAAAAGACTCATTGGAAAAGACTCTGATGCTGGGAGGGATTGGGGGCAGGATGAGAAGGGGACGAAAGAGGATGAGATGGCTGAATGGCATCACTGACTCGATGGACGTGAGTCTGAGTGAACTCCAGGAGTTGGTGATGGACAGGGAGGCCTGGCGTGATGTGATTCATGGGGTCGCAAAGAGTCGGACATGACTGAGCGACTGAACTGAACTGAACTGAACTGAATAAGGTATCAAAAAGTAAATTAGGCTACAAAGGATAAAACTCAATGGTTGTTTAGTATATCAGTTGTTTATTAAAATAATTGCTACTGTCTTTTTTATATGACAAGTTATTATATATACTGTATATTTAAGCATAGTTTATATTTTTAAAACTTTGAATACCTCCATTGTAGATTTTAGCTAATATTTTTCTGGTTTCTAAATACTTTATTGTCAAACAATAAAATGATGACATTAATATTAAAAATAATTCCCATATTAAAATGACTATTTTAAATATGGTATATTTTCTTTTTTCCTAGAGATCAGGAGCTTTATTATAGAAGAACAAGCAACAAAGACTACTTCATATTCTTGTCAATTTGCCTTGTCCACAAGACAATGAGTTGTTAGTGTGTTAAATCTAAAAGAGCAAAAAGCAAAATTTCCTAATGGCACTTAGGAGGGGCCACATAAATAACTACTGTATTAAGCTAAGATCTTGTCCTTTAATTAAAAACATGTAAGAGCTCATATTCTTATTAGGTTTTTTAAAGAGTCTGGTAAACATGCTAAAGCTTCTCTCCTTAAGATTCTGTAATTTTATAAGCTTTAGAAGTTCTACCTGTGGTCTTGTCAGCACAAGTTACATGCCAAGGGTGACTATTCTAAGATTAAAAATGAGAACAAAAAATGAACAATAGATTTAGAAAAATGAGCACAGATAGAAACAGTCTCTCAATCACTGGGCTGATCATGGTAATCTCTTTTGAACTGCTAAGTTAAGTCTAGCTATCTTTAAATTCTCACAAAGTACAAATATCAAATGATAACCTAACTAATATTATCTCTAAATTAAACAGAATACTAAATCAGAGGACAGAAGATGGCCAAGAACCAGAGAATCAATATACATTTTTAAAGTGATGTTAATCTTAGAGAGTATGTTCTGAGATCCCAGGTGTATAATGGCTGAAAAATAAGCCGGCACAATATACCGAGTCTGAGACAACAAATATCTCCTTTCTACAGTGATGACAGATATCACTAGTATTTTTTCCTTTGAAAGCATGATTTGGCACCTCACCAGTAAATGATCTATAGTGAGGTAAATGTTTTGAAAAGGAACAGAGTAAAGGAGGATATATAAGATCTGGTATAGGAAGGTGGAGGGTTGAGATGATTCATTTGTATCATTAAGAAATTAAAATTTAAGCCAAGACTTGAAGGGATAGAGGGGATTAGCTGTACACCTATATGGAAAAGGACCTCCAGTAACAGCGAACAACCAGTTCAACATCTCTGATGTTGGAATGTGGATTAGTGTTTTAGAGGACTGTTAGAAGGCCCTACAGTGGAGTATTTTAAGTGTCTGGGATAGTAACAGAGGAAAGAGAGAGAGGATCAGGAGAAAGTATCATGTAGGGAATTATAGGCCATTAATGGAATTTATTCTTATAGAAGTGGATAGGTGGTTCTAGAGGTAAAGAACTCTCCTGATAATGCAGGAGACTTAAGACACATGGGCTCGATTCCTGGGTTAGGATGATCCCTTGGAGGAGGGCATGGCAACCTACTCCAGTTTTCTTGCCTAGAGAATCCCAGGGACAGAGGAACCTGATGGGCTGCATTCCATGGGTCGCACAGAGACCAACAGGACTGAAGCGACTTAGAAGCACATTCTTAAAGAAATGGGGATGCACTGCAGGATATAGAGTAGAGGACTGACAAGCTATTATGCTGATTTTTAAAGCATTATTTTAATTGCTTTGCTGGACTATAAAGAAAGCTGAGAAGAATTGATGCTTTTGAACTATGGTGTTGGACAAGACTCTTGACAGTCCCTTGGACTGCAAGGAAATCCAACAAGTCCATCCTAAAGCAGATCAGTCCTAGGTGTTCATTGGAAGGACTGATGTAGAAGCTGAAACTCCAATATTTTGGCCACCTGGTGCGAAGAGCTGACTCATTTGGAAAGACACTGAAGCTGGGAAAGATTGAGGGCAGGGGGAGAAGGGGATGACAGAGGATGAGACAGTCGGATGGCATCACCGACTCAATGGACGTTGGTTTGGATGGACTCTGGGAGTTGGTGATGGACAGGGAGGCCTGGCATGCTGCGGTTCATGGGGTCGCAAAGAATCAGATACGACTGAGTGACTGAACTGAACTGGTACTATACAAAGTGTTTGTAATATACTATAGAGAAACAAGGGCATAGACAGGGAAAATTGATGAGATGTTAATGCTTAAATCTATAGGAGCCATAATGCTGATTGGATAGGAGGTCAGCACTGGAGGGGCAGAGAAGTGGTGAGATTCTACAAAACTTTGGAGTTAGAGCCAGTGGGTGCTATCAGGATTTCTTGATTCATTAGATGTGGTATGTGAACAACTGAACTAAAAGCACAGATCTAAGGTTTTGCATTGAGCAACTGAGGGATTGAAGTTGCCAAAACCAAGATGAGTAAGTCAGTAGCTGGAACACATTTGAGAGAAGAATATCCATAATTCAGTTTTTGATCATATTAAGTTTAAGCCACCTACTGGTTATCTATTAGACATCAAAATGGACATGACTAAAATGTAGTGTTATGTATGGGTCTAGATTTGGGGGAAGAGGTCAGGGCTGAAAATATAAATTTAGGGTTCATCAGCATAGACCTGTGAATGGAGATAGAGAATAGAAGAGAAATTCCCTTATCAGGGAGACAAAACACCAGAAAAGAAGTTTCAGGAGTGATCAGCTAATTAGGGGAAAACAAAGAGGGTATAGGGTCTTGGAATCTGAATAAAGAAAAAGTTTCACAGAAACAGAAGTAATCAATTCTGTCAAAAGTCACTGATACTTCAAATACAATGAAGACTGAGAATTTACCCTTGCATTTGGCAACATGAAAGCAATTGATGACCTTGACATGAAAAGTGACCTTGACTAGAGCTACTTTTCTACTTTTCTCTACATTACCTCATTTAATCTTTCTAACAATTGTTATTGGTAATTCAACTTAAACTCCAGTGGCTTAAGTTTTTTTTTTTTTTTCTTTCAAGGCTACAGAGTGATTAAATGATTAAGCATCAATTTAATCCAGACCTGTGTGTTCCTAAAGCATATACTTTTCTCTTATGCCAAAATCTCTCATAAGAGTAGCAGAGTATTTTATATCTCATTTTTCCCAAATATATTTTTATAATACATTGCTTGTCAACACTTGGCTTAAAGCCAAACAATGATGAAACAATAAAATCAGCAAAGATTTATTGAAAAGTATCTTGTAGCCTTTCTCCAGGCAGCGTTAACTCCCCTGGCCTTACTCTGGAAAGTAAATGCTTACAGTCTTAACCTAATTACATGTAAAATGAAGATAACTAGAATTTGTCAGAGCATTACTCATTAGTAGAATTCAGTGTAACTATCTACTTCAGTGTAACTAGGAAATAATTTGCATGGATATATTGTCATATATATTCAGTCACTATGAATTTTTATATGAAACACTATAATGACCCAAATTTCGATTTTATTTCTGTTTATTTTTGTAGTGTCTTTCTATTTTCACAAAAACTTTAAAAATATTGACCTTTTCAAACTGGAGTAGAAATGTATAAATATAAACTTGTAGACACTAATGCTTTAGAGTTCCAGGATATGTAAGAGAATGGTTTTGTAGTAAAGCGCCTGAGTGCTCTGTTATATTAATCATTAGGCATTATGTGAATTTTCTTTAAAATTTAAAATGCCACTACTCTCTTACATTAGGCAATGGTAGAAATTACTCTCTACAGAAAGCAGAATGATGTTGCTTTTGGTGGCACTTCACCTACTTGCTTATATTCACCAAGGGATATAATGTTCTTCCCTGACAATTTTTCCAAACATGTATTGCAGAAAATCAGTTTTATGTATATGTCTTGCAATAGAGCCCCTTTGGATGTTTTAGAAACAAGTAAGGGTAAAAATTTTGTCAGATACAAAAATCAAGAAATTGGGGTATTTTTGGAATTTACCCTATGAGTGGGAAACTTATGGCCACACAAAAACCTTCACATGAATGATTACAGCAGCTTTATCCATAATTGCCCAAGCTTGAAAATAACCAAGGTATCCTTTGGTAGGTGAATGGGCAAATAAACCATGATACATCCATAAAATGGGATACTATTCAGTGCTAAAAACAAATGAGTTATCAAGTCATGAAAAACATGGAGAAGCCCTAAATGCATATTATTAATTGAAAGAAACCAGTTTGGAAAGGCTAAATACTGGATGACTCCAACTATAAAATCTTTTAGAAAAGGCAAAACTATGATGGTAATAAAAGGATCAATTGTTGCTGGGAATTAGAAGAGGGAGAATGGAAAGGCAGAATACTGAAGATTTTTAGGGTAGTGAAACTATTCTGTGTGATATACTGTAATAGTGGATATATTCCCTTATACATTTGTCAAAATCATAGAACATACATCATCAAAAATGACCCCTAAGTTACACTAGAGATTTGGGGTAATTAAAAAAAAAGTCAAGAAACAAAGCAGTTGCTGTAAATTAACTTTCTCATAGCTGTCCTTCAAAGAATAATTATGAATTTTATTTGAAGATTTGAATTCACTTAGGCTGGTCCATACAAGATCTATACTTAAAAGTGAGTTAAAATTTCTTTATAATCATTCCTTCTCCTCTCCCATCAATGATCTATTTTTAAACTTTTTTATTGACTAGTGTGAACCATATGAAATAGCCTGTCAGTGAGTACAGTTTTATCTATGAAACACTTAGATTAACATATAGAGAAATTGAAGAATAGTTGATTTATAATATTGTGCCAGTTTTACATATACAGAAAAGTGATTCAGTTACATGTATATGTATATATTTTTTCAAGTTATGTTCCATTATAAGTTATTACTAGATATTGACTGTAGCTCCCTGTTATATACAATAAATTATTGTTGCTTATCAATTTTATGTATAGTAGTTAGTGCCTATTAATCTCAGATAGCTAATTTATCCCTTTCCTTTCTCTCTTTTTTCTTTGGTCACCATGAGTCTATTTTCTATGGCTGTGAGATTATTTCTGTTTTGTATATAGATTCATTTATATCACACATAAGTGATATCATATTTCATCTTTCTCAGGCTGACTTCACTTAGTATAATATTCTCTAGGTTTATACATGTTGATTCAAGTGACAATATTTCATTCTTTTTATGGCTGATAAATATTACATTGTATCTATAGATCACAATCTTTTGCTAGTCATATGTTGATGGACACTGGGGTTGTTCCCATGTCTTGGCTATGGTAAATAGTGTTGCTACTACTGTTTTCCTAACCTTAAAGTTTAAAAACTTGAACCTATAAACACACCATATGTAGGGAAATCTTTATATTTTCATATTTTCATTTGATTTGTAAAGGTACTGTTGCAAAATGTTTATACCAAATTCTAGAAGATCCTTCATGAAGGAGACGTAGATTAGATCTCTGGGTCAGAAAGATCCCCTGGAGAAGGGCAACCCACTCCAGTATTCTTGCGTGGAGAATCTCATGGACAGAGGAGCCTGGTGAGCTATAGTCCACAGGGTTGCAGAGTCAGACACTCCTGAAGTGAATTAGCACAACACAGAGCTAAAGGTCCTTCAGGATCTGGTATTGGATATTAGTTTCCACAACTTTTATTGAGTCTGTATATATCACAACCAAGATGTGAATGAATCAATTTAATCCTCTCAATTAATTTAATCCTCTCAAAAAAGTACAATTATTTAGGTAGTTTTATTATGTCCATCTTGCATATGAAGATATCATGTCACGAAAATGTTATTTTCCCAACAGTATGCTCTATAATCTGACAAAGCTGGGTTTTCCCTCTGAGCAGTCTATCTCCTCAAGTTGTGACTACTAATCAATACAGCTTCACGTGACTCACACTTTTATCTTGTTTTCTGAGTCATAACTAGCCACAATAGCCTCTATGCTCTTTCTGATATATTTCTAGCAACATTCATGTTGGAGGCTTTGCTTTCACTATTTGCCTTAGGCCTTGACCACTCCTTTACAGATTTGAGCATGACTGGCACAATTATATTTTTTAAGAATTCTCTTTGAATTTCATGTTTCTCCTGACCACTTACCTCAATTTGATTGGTCAAATTGGATTTTATCAGGAGAGATGAGAGGATGTGTTAGAAGGTAAAGTCATTGCAGGAGGAGTCTGGGGAAGAGCTGAAATGATAGGGATATGTGGAGATCACCATGGAAAATTCTCAGTTCTTCATTGTCTCTCTTATAGTCCTTTACTTGATTCTCAGGGAAAGTGAGTCTCATTATGTGACCTCTATCTTAATTTACTCAGTTCTCTAACTCTATACCTCTCATAACTGTGAAGAGACAATTCTTCATGGGTTTGTCTTTCTTCTGTACATCTTACAACTCTGATGTTGAAGGCATTTGTTTTAAACAATCTTTTGAACAATGTCTGTGCAGAAAATGGCATGAGAAGAGAGGTCTAGTATTTCCTTTTGGAGCAAAGAACAAACATGCATGCTTACCACCCATTTCTAAAGGATGAGGACTCCTTACTATGATGTTTCTTTTCCTGGAGTGGAACTGTTAACTGTACAGACTTCCATCTTATTCCATCTGCCTTGATCTCACGGACTTGAGGCAAGAGGCACTAACTCAAATATCCTGATATACAGACTACTGCTAGTGCTTTGAGTGATAAACTGTCCATTCTTCCTGATTCAGGAGTTTTCCATTTTCTGTTATTATTTTCTTGACACTGTGACAGGCTAACTTATAAACTTATAAATAGGGTAAATTCTCATACCCTTCAAAAATTCTTGAAAGCATTGGTTTCAGTCTTGGAAACTTTAGTGATAACGTCCACCACAGCATCCCATGAATTTTGCCTTTCTAACTATTTTTAAATGATTTGTGAAGTAAGTAGCTCTACTCATACATTTAAAATTCTATAGCCAATAGATTGTCTATAGGAGGACAAAATGAGAGAAGGAAAATTCTGTATTAAGTGTAGGACAATCACTGAGGTATCCTCCTTTGGGGAAAGGAAGGAAAATAGCAGTTTAAGATATTGCAATGATAGAAATACGCATGAGTGAAAAGAGAAGTATTTCATAGAAGGTCCTTTTAGAAGCATAACAATGGTAGATGTTTTTAGTCAAAAGTAAAGGTCTAACCCACATGCGGGACTTTGAGGTTAAGCAGGAATTAAGCACAGAGGCTTCAGCTAACTCTGCTGTTGCTATGGCTGTTGCCCCTGATAGCAGACAAATAATACAGGCTTTTATTTCAGGTTCAGATGAAAGGTGGACCCCTAAGTGTTGGATCTGTAATGTCCACTGAGCTGTTGCGTTGCAGTCCCCAAAGCTTGTCCCAATCTTAAATATATTTTGATATTTTTTAACAACTTGGGAAGTAGGTACTCCTGCTTTCCCACACAGCAAAAAACTCATTATCAGTGAATAACTTTTGACTCATCTAAAATTTAACTGCTAATAGCCTACTATTGACCAGAAGCCTTACCAATAACATAAACAATCAATTAATATGTTTGTGTGTTATATGAGTCACATACTATATTCTTAAAGTAAGCTAGAAAAAACTGTTATTAAGATACTTATAAAGAAGTGACAATACACTTATAGTACTGTATTGTATTTATTGATATCCTAAGTGTGTGTTGTCTGTTTATAAGATAAATTGTCTGTCAGTACATATATAATTATATGATACAAAACACTGTAGATGTTATATGTGTTACTAACACTAAACATCAAAAATGAAAAGGTACTGTGGAAAGAAATTATTATTTACAAGTATAATGATTCATGCTTTAATAATAAAGAAGCAGTATTTCCACTGCTTTATGGTACCCTACCCTAAACTCAAATGAATGAATCATTTTAAAAATTTTATGGCATACTGTATTATAGTTATATTATTAATAAAGTATTGAAAACATTGTTGCATTAAGAAAAAAGCTTGTGATGACAGGCTGATATGCAGTTTCTCCAATTATAAGAGAGACATACTATATGGTAATGTAATTCTTTGAAAGCAAAGTTTTAAAACAGTAAGAAAACAAAAGCATTATTCATTTTAGATTTACTATCTCTCACCTTATACCTATGTAAGGAGAGATTTGTATCATGTATATTTTGCATGTATATGACATGTCTAACACTTTCTTAATTTTTTGATACTTTTAGGCCACATAATCCGTATGCCAGCTTTTTTAGATTGTCACAAATATCAAAAAATGTTTCAAATGTGTTTATTTTAAAAATATCTGTGTGTAAATGAATATGCATAGTTCAAACTATTGTTATTCAGGGTCAAAAATATAAATAGAAAGAAAGGTGGATAGTACTTAGAGAGTCTAAAATATGTGGTATGGGGTGAGGGTTGAAGGAGGCAGCTTTAAGTTCAGAAGACAGTGCATCTGTTAAGGGCAAGGTTTAAGTAAGAAAGGTTTAGTAAGATCATAACAAAGGGGCATCCAGTTTGAAGACTTTAGGAATCCAAGGTCTACAGTATCCTATGGGACCAAGAAATTGACTATGTTGTCCTCTGCTCATTGGTTAGGGTAAGTCATGAATAGTCTGTCCAGTTTTTGAGGAGAAAGGTTTTCCATTTTATGTGATTTTATGGTCTGTAAAATGCACTTGGGCATGATAAAATTGAAATACATCTTTAGAGATTTTCTGTTCTTTGTATGTTAATTCTGTCAGCAAATAGAGGGAATCGAGTCTGCAAGATTCTCAGACTGGAGAATATACTGGGAGATCATTATAAGACCTGACAATTGGCTTTTCTTTTGGTAATGCAAGTGCCTGATTTAAACTTTGGCTTCCCAGGTACCTACTTCAAAGATGGGTTTCTCTGGTAAATACACTGCCAGCCATAGACTCCGTGAAGAGCCAAGCTTCATCCTTTCACCACCAGATTCTTAGTTTTAGAGATCTTGATTCATTTTGATAAATCTGAGGGCTACTTTTTTTTCCTCTCTCTCTCTCTTTCCACACTTTGAATTCCCACTGTTGTGTCTGAAATTCTCAATTCAAGAGTTGTGCTTTTATTGAGATCCTCACTCTAGACATCAGTAAAAGCGGAACTTGGGGCCTGCATGCCCCCACACCCCCACCACATAAGACCAAAGTATGTCATATAATTTCTAGGACCTCTTAAGTAATAAACTATTTTTTCTTTTTAAGTTTCCTGATGGCTATTGCTGAGGTTGTCTTGCAGTCACAGTAAGAATCATAAGGGCCTATCTAGCCACGGCACTGGTTATCGTTAGGCTTATATTGGCACAAAGCAGTCACCCATATATTGTATAAGGTAGGGGTCCTAAACCACAGATTTAATGTTTCTAAGGTGTTAGAGGACATTTTTGTAAAACTTTAAGGGCATAAGAGCTTCCCTGGTGGCTCACTGGTAAAGAATCTGCCTGCCAATGCAGGAGATACAGATTTAATCCCTGGGTTGAGGGCATCCCTTGGAGAAGGAAATGGTAACCCACTCCAGTAGTCTTGCCTGGAAAATCCCATGGACAGAGGAACCTGGTGGGCTACCATCCATGGGGTCCCAAAAGAGTCAGACATGACTTAGAGACTAAACAACAACAAAGGGCATGAATGGCACTTTGATTTTCTTAAGTGTTAGTCTCTCAGTCGTGCCTGACCCTTTGCAACCCCATGGACTGCAGCCCACCAGGCTCCTCTGTCCATGAGATTTTCCAGGCAAGGATACTGGAGTGGGTTGCCATTTCCTTCCCCAGGGGATCTTCTCAACCCAGGGATTGAACCCGGGTCTCCCACACTGCAGGCAGATTCTTTACTGCCTGAGCTACAAGGGAAGCCCAACTGAAGACAAATAGGTTTTTCAGAGAAAATAGAGCATGCAGATCTGCTATTTCTGAGACACGAGATAGGATGCTATTAGGATGAGGGCTACAGGGAAATGAGGAAGAGTAGTCTTTCAAATGGATCTTAAATTTTGTACAAAGCAGTTATTATTCAGTCACCCAGTCATGTCCAACTCTTTGTGACCCTCATGGACTGCAGCATGCCAGGCCTACTTGTCCCTCACCATCCCCTGGAGTTTGCCCAAGTTCATGTTCACTGCATTGGTGATGCTGTCCAGCCATCTCACTCTGTGATGCCCTCTTCTCTTTCTGTCTTGAATTTTTCCCAGCCTCAGGGACTTTTCCAATGAGTCATCCATTCTCATTAGATGACCAAAACACTGGAGCTTCAGCTTCAGCATCAGTCCTTTCAGTGAATATTCAGAGTTAATCTCCCTTAACATTAACTGGTTTGATCTCCTTGCTGTCCAATTTACTTTCAGGAGGCTTCTCTAGCACCACAGTTTGAAAGCATCAATTAGTAGTAGTAACTACTTGTCTTTTTGATGGGTAGAAGTGTGTTCCAGTCAGTCAATAGGGGAAAGTGATTGCATTTGAAGATATGTAAGCACGTTGTATCAGTCTGTTTTTTTTTTTTTTAACTAATTTTTCTTGGATTTGGGGATACTTATAATGAGATTATACCCAGTCACCTAGGTTCAGTCTCCACCACGTGTCCCATATCTGAAATATATTCTACCCAGAGCAAACAAGAAGCAGCTACAAGATCTAAAATGTTAATAGGGGAAACATAAGATAGCAGTTAATTAATCTAAAAAGAAAAAAAGTGACAATGTTAGTTGCTCAGTCATGTCTGACTCATTGTGACTCCATGGACTGCAGCCCTAATGGCTGATCTGTCCATGGGATTTCCCAGGCAAGAATACAGGAGTGGGTTGCTCTTTCCTTTTCCATGAGATTGTCCCAACCCAGGGATCAAGACAATGTCTCCTGTATTGCAGGTGGATTCCTTACCAAGCAACGAGGGAAATCCAATTAATCTACGCCATCATCAAATTATCATTTCTTCTCAGAGTGCAAGAAACAGCATGTTCTGACACATCTAATATTGGCATACCATTCTCCAGGTTTATCTTGCTTCAATTAATTCCCTGGAATGGGAAAAACAAGCAGAAAAGCATGTGAATGAGAGTGTTGACTAGTGATAATGAAGCTAAGTTAGAGGCAGAGTCAGTGGCATTAAAAATGCTTACCACTTAATTTTTTGATGCCTGGAAGGAGGAAAGAATGATGAATAGGCATTAGAGTTGAGAGTTGGAAGTGTAGCTTTGATATCAACTAGAAATTTGTTATTTGCAGTTACATGAACATCTCTTTTTTGTGCTTAGGGAAATTTCAGGAAAAGCATAGTGGATAGATTTATACAGAAGGATGCTATGTTATGTAAAGTTTGTCTTTTGTGTTTTAGATGATATATTTTCTAAATGAAAAAAGAGTAATTATTCCAATTTTCCTTTTCACCAGTATCAACAGGTGTCTTTGTCTAGACATGCTGTTACTCTTTACGTTGAACTTATTCATTTTGTGCAATCTAAAGAGCAATTCATTTGATCTATTTTTTTTAAATTATTGAGTCAAAGTATCTTCCATTTTCTCAGCAAGATCTTCAAATTTCAAGGGTCCTTAGTCTATCACTCTTTCCCATGTTCTAAACAAATGTGTAACTTTACATTTAAGACCATCAATAGAGGAGGAAAAAAGACAGTGGTGTCTTAATGTGTATGGAGATCTGAGTATTTTTGGAAGGTTTTAGTTAAGCAGTCTCTGCAATCAGTGATGGAATGGCTTTTTATTTTTCCTGTTTACAACACTGGATTCCTCACCAATCAATCTTAAAGAAAAGTCTTCAGGGATAGCTGCTGAGAAATCTTACTATTATACTTGTCCTTTATGCAACTCTAATCTTGGCCAAGATTTATAACTAATAAAACCATTAGGTTGTTCATCATTACTACCTACTTTGCAAAACTACCTATTTTATAAACTATATTTTGTCCAATGAGGGGGATGTGTTTAGGATAGGATGGAGGGATGAAAAGGAAGAGGGTCCTGTAAAGTGGCAGTAGGAGAAGGATTAGAGTAGGAGAAAGAGAAAGTCAAGGTAAAACAGACTAGAATAGAAATTGATAGGGAAAGGGAAAGAGATAAAAAAAATGGAGAACACATGTACACCTGTGGCGGATTCATGCTGATGTATGGCAAAACCAATACAATATTGTAAAGTAATTAACCTCCAATTAAAATAAATAAATTTATTTAAAAAAAAGAAAAAGTAAATAATAATAATAATAATAATATTTTAATAGAGGCAAAGATAACTGTTTAGAATACAAGGATTTCACTAGGATACTTCTTCCCTTGCTCAAAAGTCTTGGTCAATGAAAAAACACTTCAACTCAGTAAATAAATAACCTCCAAGTATATTAGTGAATTGAGATTTGGGTCAGTCTACTAGGTAAAGAATGCCTTCTAGCCAAGGTACTACTCCAGGTTAAGAGGAACAGGGGATATGTGGTAGGATATGGAAACTATCTTCCATTCTTCTCAAGGGGCTAATCTGTATGGGTTGCATCACTGGGTTCCCTTACCTCCTGACTTTCACTTGTGTTGGAGAATTAGGAGACTTCACAGGTGATTAGAGGAAAGATGTAGAACTTCCTGAGAAACTTTTAATTGAGTACTTTCCTGAGGAGGGGATGCCATCATTGCCTGATGTGTGAATCTATCTAGCTAATATTCTAATGCTTCACATATTCTCTGTTTGGCATTTTCAATAGTTATTACCTTTAACAATTTCAGGTATATGTTTTTGTTGTTTTGGGTACTATATTATTTCTTGTGGATTATGATATCTTGCCTAACACACACTTTTAAAATGATTCCATAAAATTTTTTTAAAAAAGTATACTAGTCTGATTTTGTGATCTGTTTCTTGCTGAGAAATTGGCTGATACTCTGATAGCCATAGCTATGTCTAAAGTTAGTTCTCTTAGTCTCACTTCTAGAATCTGTCAGTTATTTGAAACAGTAATTCCCTTTCCTATGTTAAAGATTTTAAGTAGACTTTTGTATCATGTGCAACCCTGGAGTCCTAATTCAAAGAACTTATAAGGAAGATATCTGAATTATTTTAGAGTTCAGTCTTATATTGCACTCTGTTATCTTTTGACCAGTTATTCAATCTCTGTAAACCTGTTTCTTCATCTGCAAACTGACACAATTGAAATACATCCTATCCAAGGATAGGTAGAGTTTTATCAGTGATTTACCTTGTTAGGCATTATGAAGCAGATAAAATAAACTGAAAGTTTCTCTAAATTCTTTAGACTATTACGTCTAATAATATTTAAGGTCCAGCCACATAGCTACTATTTCTAATACATTTTTGCCCTAAATATTAGGGGAGGGCTGCTGACAGAAAAGAATGTGATGGTCCAATGAAAACAACCTATGTCTTTTGAAAGTTTAAGCAAAATAGGTAAAGGACCAGAATTGAAAGAGAAAAATTATCAGTGTCAAAAGTCCTTATAAGAACTAACAATGTAAGTAAGTGCTATGAGTTTAGCTCTGTTGTATTAAATGAAAACAATTTACTACATAAATATGTGCATTTAACATAATTCAAAATAATTATTTTACTGTGTAGATCTTTACATTAAAGATCATTAAGACTGTATCTTAACAGAACCTGTGAATTGCTATCATATCCATCTTAGTTTAGTAGGTAGGCTCCAGAACTCTAAGTAATCTGTGACCAGCAGAGGCATTATAATCCTGCACCTTTAATTAAACTGCTCTTTTGAGTAAAGGACAGAATATGAAAGAGCCATTTCAAAATAGATCACAATCTATTAAACGTCAAATTCTATTAAAATGTCTATTTTTATATGTTTAATTTACATATTTGGATTCATCTTTGGAAATGTTAGCTAATAATAGTCCCCAATTATGATTTGTATCATTATCATCAGGGATTAAAGAAACACCAATCATGACAAATTTATGTGAGAGGTACAACTATCATCTCTTATCCTAGACACTGCTATGGTCATATGTTCTGTAATCTCCAGTCAGTACTATGCTACCTGCCTTTCTCCTTGATCAGGGCTTCTCTATGATGCCCAAAAGAAACTCACATTTGGGGATGTCAATTTCATACATAGAGGTCAGAAGTCTAAAATCTATTGAATGAAATTTTGACCAATGAAGATCAGGAGTTGACAGATAATTGTTCCTCCCTTGATTTCCCCCCCAAAATTCTGAAACATATTCATCTGACTCTGTGTTCTGTGAGATTGAACTAGCAGTCCATCTTATTGTCATCCAACTCAGTAATGCAACTTTGATTGTCTCCCCTCCTTCTCTGCTTAGCTCTCCATCCTCCACTCCTCCTTTCAGAATCCTATTCCACAAAAATAAGACATTAGCCATTCAGTAATTATCTCAGTTTATAAGGAAGGGGACTTTAAAGTTACCCATGTATAAAATCTCATCTTTATAGCACAATGATATAAAATGGGGTTAAACATATATACTTAGAATATTCTGTTCAGTTGATAGGGAAACATTTTCTACAAGAACAGATTTGAACTTTAGTTACAACATTTTCTCAGTGTATGACATATTCTATTTTAAAGTTAAATCACATTCTAAAATTAAAATTCAGGTGAGAAGAAACCCCCTTAAATAAAAGAAATGTTAAGAAGTAATGAAAAATATATATATAATTTTAACTATTTATTTATTTGGGGCTTCCCTGGTCACTAAGTTGGTAAATAATCTGCCTACAATGCAGGAGACTTAAGTTCAATCCCTGGGTTTGGAAAGTCCCCTGGAGAAGGAAATGGCAACCCACTCCAGTAAGCTTTCCTTGGAAATCTCCTGGACAGAGGAGCCTGGTGGGCTACAGTTCATAGCGTTGCATAAGTCAAACATGACTTAGCCTTAGCAACTACACCACCACCGCCACCACTACCATTTCTTTCTTTATTTTTGGCTGTGCTGGATCTTCATTGTGTGTGGACTTACTCTAGTTGCAACAAGCTGGAGCTACTCTTTACCTAGCCTGCTCAATGCAGTGGCTTCTCTTGTTCCATTGTTGTGAAGTATGGTTTCTAGGACATGCGGGCTTCAGTAGTTGTAGCATGCAGGCTTAGTAGTTGTGGCCCATGGGTTTAGTAGTCTCCAGGTATGCAGAATCTTACCAGACCAGGGATGGAACCTGTGTCTCTTGAATTGGCAAATGCATTCTTAACCACTGGACCAACAGGGAAGTCCAAGAAAAATGAATATACACTAATTCCTATTATTGCTATAAATATGATGAATGGTTATAACTTGAATACTATGAAATATAAGGAAGGAAACATTTCTATTTCAGCCAAAGATAAGGTATAGTTAATTTTATACTTTAATTTAAATGTATTTTTTTAAATGAAACATACTTTTTGACCTGATAATATCTTGCTTTTTTTCTTTCCATATTCCATGCCATGAGCAGTTTATTTTTTGGTAAAATAGTATAGAAAACTGTGTATTAAAAAAAAAGTAGCAAATTATATGATTTTATCAAGCTTGCTTTCTTTCTTCTTTTTTTTTTTTTATTAGTTCACTCTTGATGAATACTTAAGTTTATCTTTATGTGCTTTTCTAGATATTTTCTTATAATTTTCTGGCAGTTGTACTACTCTACCAAGGTCTAAGCGTCTTTTATTTTGTATGTATGTGTATTTCTCCTTGTGGCTCAGATGTAAAGAATCTGCCTGCGGTGCGGGAGACCTGAGTTTGACCTGGATTAGGACGATCCCTTGAGAAGGAAATGGTAACTCACTCCAGATTTCTTGCCAGGAGACTACCAGACAGAGAAACCTGGTGGGCTACAGTCCATAGGGTCACAGAGAGTTGGTCATGACTGAGCAACTAACACACCCATTCTTTTTCAAAAATCATAGCTTCTCTTTGAATTCCCTTAAGATTTTTTCAGCTACCAGTATCCTATTGCTATCATCTACCTAAATTGCATGATTCTACTTGTTCATGTATAATTTTAACACATGACACTCTCCCTTTATTTTCACCATTTTCCCTATCATTGACATTATTGATTTCAACATTCCTGTAGATCACACATTCATAAACTGATCCTATCAATTCAAGCAATATTTATTCTCATTCTCACCTCACCTACTCAGTCCTACATAATGACCTTCAACTCTCAATTCTATATTTAACACTGAAATCCAGTGCAATCAATTTACCCAATTATATTTTTGTATTCAGTCACCCTCATCATACCTGCACTTCCCTCCTTACCCAGATTTAGATTTCTATTCCATAATTGAAATCTCTGCTTTGAAGAAACCTAAACTTTTTTCATGATTACTTCTCTATAACATACTTCTAGAAAAATCTCTTACCTTGTTAACCCAAATATCGGTGGGTTGTGCCTGAGCACATTTGGAGGGAAAACTCACTATTATATTTTCTGGTCTCACTTCAGTTTAAGGTCATAAATGCAATTGGGCACTCAGTAGGGCCCAACAGCTTAATATATATTTACAATATGCTTTAATATTCTCCAAAATGACAATTTCAAGTCTTGTCCTGTCACCCACTTCTTCACAATCTCTTCCTTCTCCCCTTCCCCTGATAATTATCTTGCCTTAGATTTAATTGAGAAAATAAAAGCCATCCTCCTCCTTTATTTTCAGACACCAAAAGTGAAGACCATGGGGTATCTGTGCTTGCACTCAGATTGGTTACTTGTCCCTGCTATAAAAAAGGGCAACTCTTTGGTAATGAATCTCTCATTACTTTCCTACACACATCTTCTCTACATCGTCTTGAATCATCAGTTCCTCTTTCTCTGCTTGATGAATCATTTATATCTGCATTCATGTAAGCTCTAGTATTTCCCTCTAATAAGACAACTCAAGCTGACTTCACACCCTCTTAAAATTACTGCTCGCTTTCATGGTTTTTATCTCTTCATTGAACATGTCCTTCACGTACTCCATTTGGTTTTCTGTAGCCAGCTCTCTTTGAGGGTTGCTGTAATCAAGATTTCCTATGATGTCTGTGTTGCCAAGAATAGCGATCATTTCTCTGTTTTTATTTTATTTGACCTATCACATTTGACATATGATAATTTCTCTCTAAAAACAGATTCTTCTCTTAATATCTGTGTTGCAACATCCTTTGAATTGTTTCATATGTTGCTCTTAATCACCATCACACATTTTCTTAACTTACATTTGCTTTGTAGAGTGTAAGACAGGATAAGGAGACTTGGGACAGATTCAACATTGTCTATCTAAAGTACTCAAATATTTCACTTAAACTTTTTTTCTGTTTGGAATTTTGTCCTGCAGTCAGCCATGTTGCTAATCTTCATCTAGTTTCTCTGTGCTCTGGTCTTAAGATGACACTTTTCAATCTGACAGTTTTCTTTACCTTCTGATCTCAGAAAATGGGGGCTGGAGTATTAGTTTCTTCCTTTCCAGAAGGTGGTAATCTTCAGTTCTCCATTAACCATCCCATTTAGTAAAGTTACTTGAACATCAGAATTTCTTATACCACCTTCTCTCAGAAAGTGGACTTCACAAGGACTATATACTCATAACTGGAGGAAACTACAAACGGTATTTTTTTCCCAGCCTTAAGAAATACTGGGGAAATTGGCTGCAAAGTGATTTTTCTGTTCCTTCTTAGACATAGATTCAGTTGAACACTTATCCTACCAGATGAGACAAAAAAATCAAAGTTGACCTCTGCAGAGTAACTCATTTATGGCACCCTGCTATAGTATTTTCATCCTTCTTCAGCTTTTGATGCCCTATCCAATTTAGTTTGTTTTTCTCTATTTGTTAGGTTCTATTGCCTAACAGCCTTTACAAATTAGCTTCTTTATCTCCGCAGAAGCTCTTTTCATGTCAAGTACTGATGTTTGTTCCAGACTGATTCTTGAGTCTGAATGGTGTAAAAGACTTTTTCTTTCCCTCCAGATATTGAGGTTCAAATAAGGACACTGCAAGAATGCAATTGAATGAATAAACTGTTCACACATTCCAGGAAATGAGAGAACTTTGCTTTTTTTAAAAAATTTAAATTTATTTATTTTAATTGGAGGCTAATTACTTTACCATGTTATATTGGTTTTGCCATGAAAGTGAAAGTGAACTGGCTCAGTCGCATCCGACTTTGCAATCCCATGGACTGTAGTCTGCCAGGCTTCTCTGTCCGTGAGATTTTCCAGGCAAGAGTACTGGAATGGGTTGCCATTTCCTTCTCTACATTTGTGTTGATGTATGGTTTTGCCATACATCAACATAAATCTGCCACGGGTATACACATGTTCCCCATCCTGAACCCCCCTCTCACCTCTTTCCCCGTACCATCCCTCTGGGTCATGGAGCCTACAAGACAGTACCTCTGTGCCACACTAATTGCTGTATACCTACAAGAACCCTTGTTTTTCTTTGTCCTTTACAGCATAACATTGTGTATTTTGGTTGACAAATTGAGGCTAATAGCGTTTGCCTGTTAAAAAAAAAAAAAAATTCCAGATACTGTTAAATATTTCTGGGACTTAGATGTTGCTTCTACTGGACTATAATAAAAGGCAGGATTACTTGCAGATTCACCACAATAACAATAAAAATTTTATATTAAATAAAGGAGAGCCTGAATTTTTGTCTTCCACACTGAAGAACCTGAAGTTGAACAGTTCTATGAAGACCTACAAGACCTTCTAGAACTAACACCCAAAAAAGATGTCCTTTTTGTTATAGGGAACTGGAATGCAAAAGTAGGAAGTCAAGAAACACTTTGAGTAACAGACAAATTTGGCCTTGGAGTACAGAATGAAGCAGAGCAAAGGCTAATAGAGTTCTGCCAAGAGAACACACTGGTTACAGCAAACACCCTCTTCCAACAACACAAGGGAAGACTCTACACATGGATATCACCAGATGGTTGACACCGAAATCAGATTGATTATATTCTTTGCAGCCAAAGCTGGAGAAGTTGTATACAGTCAGCAAAAACAAGACCAGGGGCTGAGTGTGGCTCAGATCATGAACTCCTTATTGCCAAATTCAGACTGAAATTGAAGAAAGTGGAGAAAACCACTAGGCCATTCAGGTATGACCTAAATCAAATCCCTTATGACTATACAGTGGAAGTGAGAAATAGATTTAAGAGCCTAGATCTGATAGACAGAGTGCCTGATGAACTATGTGTGGAGGTTCATGACATTGTACAGGAGACAGGAATCAAGACCATCCCCAAGAAAAGGAAATGCAAAAATGGCTTTTTGAGGAGGCGTTACAAATAGCTATGAAAAGAAGGGAAGTGAAAAGCAAAGAAGAAAGGAAAGATATACCCATTTGAATGCAGAGTTCCAAAGAATAGCAAATAGATTAAAAAAAAAAAAAAAAGCCTTCCTCAGCAATCAATGCAAAGAAATAGAGGAAAACAATAGAATGGGAAAGACTAGAGATCTCTTCAAGAAAATTAGAGATACCAAGGGAACATTTCATGGAAAGATGAGCTCAATAAAGGACAGAAATGGTAGGGACCTAACAGAAACAGATGTTAAGAAGTGGTGGAAAGAATACACAGAAGAACTGTACAAAAAAGATCTTCATGACCAAGATAATCACGATGGTGTGATCACTCACCTAGAGTCAGACATCCTGGAATGTGAAGTCAAATGGTCCTTAGAAAGCATCACTATGTTCAAAGCTAGTGTGGGTGATTGAATTCCAGTTGAGCTATTTCAAATCCTGAAAGATGATGCTGTGAAAGTGCTGCACTCAATATGCCAGCAAATTTGGAAAACTCAGCAGTGGCCACAGGGCTGGAAAAGGTCAGTTTTCATTCCAATTCCAAAGAAAGGCAATGCCAAAGATTGTTCAAACTACTGCACAATTGCACTCATCTCACACGCTAATAAAGTAATGCTCAAAATTCTCCAAGCCAGGCTTCAGCAATACATGAATCCTGAACTTCCAGATGTTCAAGCTTGTTTCACAAAAGGCAGAGGAACCAGAGATCAAATTGCCAACATCTTCTGGATCATGGAAAAAGCAAGAGAGTTCCAGAAAAACATCTATTTCTGCTGTATTGACTATGCTAAAGCTTTTGATTGTGTGGATCACAATTAACTGTGGAAAATTCCTCAAGATATGGGATTACCAGACCACCTAATGGGCTTCTTGAGAAATCTGTATGCAGGTCAGGAAGCAACAGTTAGAACTGGACATGGAAAAACAGACTTGTTCTAAATAGAACAAGTTCTAAATAGAAAAGAATTATGTCAGGGCTGTATATTGTCACCTTACTTATTTAACTTATATGCAGAGTACATCATGAGAAATGCTGGGCTGGAGGAAGCACAAGCTGGAATCAAGTTTGTTGGGAGAAATATCAATAACTTCAGATATGCAGATGACACCACCCTTATGGCAGAGAGTGAAGAGGAACTAAAGAGCCTCTTGATGACAGTGAAAGAGGAGAGTGAAAAAGTTGGCTTAAAGCTCAACATTCAGAAAATGAAGATCATGGCATCTGGTCCCATCACTTCATGGGAAATAGATGGGGAAACAGTGGAAACAGTGTCAGACTTTATTTTTTGGGCTTCAAAATCACTGCAGATGGTGACTGCAGCCATGAAATTAAAAGAACGCTTACTCCTTGGAAGAAAAGTTATGACCAACCTAGATAGCTTTTTCAAAAGCAGAGACATTATTTTGCCGACTAAGGTCCGTCTAGTCAAGACTATGGTTTTTCCTGTGGTCATGCTGGATGTGAGAATTGGACTGTGAAGAAGGCTGAGCATCGAAGAATTAATGCTTTTGAACTGTGGTGTTGGAGAAAACTCTTGAGAGTCCCTTGGACTGCAAGGAGATCCAACCAGTCCATCCTAAGGGAGATCAGTCCTGGGTGTTCATTGGAATGACTGATGTTGAAGCTGAAACTCAAATACTTTGGCCACCTGATGTGATGAGCTGACTCATTGAAAAAGACCCTGATATTGGGAAAGACTGAGGGTAGGAAAAGAAGGGGACGACAGGGGATGAGATGGTTGGATGGCATCACCAACTCAATGGAAGTTGATTTGGGTGGATTCCAGGAGTTGGTGATGGACAGGGAGGCCTGACACACTGTGGTTCATGAGTTTGCAAAGAGTCAGACACGACTGAGCAACTGAATTGAACTGAACTAAATTCTATTTTGAGAGCTAGACAGAACATTAACTCTCTATTATATCCCAGCAGCAGAATTAATACATCATATATTAGATCTGTACTATGCCTCTCTGTTCACACTAATTCTTTTTCATCATCACCTGACTTTTACCCTTTCCTGATGCATAGATTTCTACTTTTCTCCTGAACTTTGGGTACTGAATCCTTTCAGTGTACCAATAGACAATTAAATCCATTAGAATAAATTTAGAGATTAGAAGAGAAAGAAGATTTTGCTTACATGTTAGATTGATTTATATGAAATTCCTAGTATTTGAATATTTTTGGCATTCAAAAATATCATTTAAGTAATGAACCAAATAAGCAAACAAATGAGTAGCATACTCTTTGTATCATAAAGAATCTTAAAAGATTTTAGCTACTGAGTCAATGATAATTAAAACATTATTTCTTGTTAAATAAAATAATAATATATGACATTATCTATGTATTTTAATCATTTGGTTATATTTTGGCTCACAGTCTTATAGCCACTTCATTCATCTATCATATTTTTTTATTATCTTTTCATTAAGTCACTAATCCTGACCAATAAAATTATTTAGATTACAACTTTTGCTAATTATATTTTAAAAGGGCAGAAGTTAGGGTACTATAGGCTTAGTGATATAAATAAATACATACATACAGACATGCAAATATGTGTCTGCCAATGTAGCTGACCCAAGAGACACGGGTTCAGTTCCTGAGTTGGGAAGATCCTCTGGAGGAGCAAATGGCAACCCACTCCAATCTTCTTGTCTGGAGAATCCCATGGACAGAGGAACCTGGTGGTTTACAGTCTATAGGGTCACAAAGAGTTAGATGTCTGAGAGACTGAGCACAATGAACATAATAGGGTACTATATCTGGCACTGGATACTTTCTAAGTTGAATGGATACTGTTACTTGGTAAGAATCATTTCTGAGACTCTCAGTGCATTTGGGAATATGAATTGGATATGGGAGCTAATAAAAGTTAGGCTACTTTGCATATGCTTGAGCTTAAAGGAAGAATAGATTTGTTGGATTTAGACCTCTTAGTTTACTACATGATCCCTTTTGTAATTCCCATAACTCTTTAAAAATTTGATAAAACTCAAAAAATATAATTGGACTGCTTTTGGAAACTAGAAAAAGAGCTAATATTCCTGGTATGGTGACATGACAGACGGAAGATTAAGCCACAGAAGCAGAGTGGTCTCAGTATTACATGTGCCTAGATACAAGTAGGTCATGGGGAAGGCTTTGCACAGGCAATAGGACTGACTTTCCAATTCAGTTTAGCTAGCTCACTGGGGAGTAGGAACCCCCTAACATGAGTTACATCACCCATTAAGTTGCCTCAGGGATGATACTACTATGAAACTGAAGAAGAGTTTTTGAGTGATTCAACTGCAATACACAGTAAAAATACACAGTCTATCAAATAGTTATGCACTAAAACACCCCTCCTTTTTATGTTCATTGTTCCAAGGCTGAATGGTTTCAACTATTCCTGTACATGTGAAAAATAAGCATTTAATGAAATAACAGGAGATTTTTATTCCAGACAGCATAGATACTTTGAGTTTTTAAGTTATTTTCTTCTTAGGGTATTTCTTGTTTTGATATATATATTTTTTTCTAAATCTCTTTTGCTTTAGGGAAATAATGGCTAGAGGCAGGTACTTTCAAATTAATTCCAAAATTCAAGGCATTTTTGGAATCCCCTTCAAAGTTAATCTTTATTTTATACATTTACAGTTAACAGTAACAGAAAGTTAGAAATAATTCAAGTAAAAACTTCCTCACATGCAGCAATAGAAATATGAAGTTATACATAAAATTAAATTTATTTTTCAAAGCTTTTCAGTTGAGCACTCCAAAATAAGTTATATTGTTATAACTTAACATTATCTGTTTCATCTTCAGCAATATTCTAATACTTTCAAATTTAAGCTTTTCCATTTCCATGTTGGATATTTGAATTTCTAACCATTTCTTTTTGTACTGCATCAGTTATGGTAGATGGTAAATTATTGTGACAGAGACTCAAGGTTGTAAGGGTGTTAGTAGTATCCAAGTTTGCTTCTTTCCTTTCAAATGGTACAGAGGTGAGTTGTATAGGGCAGAGGAAATAATAAATTCCACTTCATGAATTTATTGAGAAATCAAACCCCTTGCATCCTGTGACTATTTCATCTCCCAGATTTGTGGCCTTCATATTGAATGCAATGAGTGAGCTCATTAGGCCATGGAAAGGAGAAGGAATACACTTAAGCATGAATTCGAAGGAGGTGTCTTGGAATTTACTTCAGCATTACTTTCTTTCACATAATGTTGGCCTGACAGTCATGTTGCCTTACCTAGCTGCAAGAGGGCTGGAAAATTCAGACCCTAGCTAGGTATCAGTGTGTTCTGCTAAAATTTGATGTATTTTCTTATTGCTCCTGCTGCTTCTGCTGCTGCTGCATCGCTTCAGTTGTGTCCAACTCTGTGTGACCCCAAAGACGGCAGCCCACCAAGCTCCCCCGTCCCTGGGATTCTCCAGGCAAGAACACTGGAGTGGGTTGCCATTTCCTTCTCCAATGCATGAAAGTGAAAAGTGAAAGTGAAGTCGCTCAGTCATAGTGACCCCATGGACTGCAGCCTACCAGGCTCCTCCATCCATGGGATTTTCCAGGCAAGAGTACTGGAGTGGGGTGCCATTGCCTTCTCCGATTTTCTTACTATAAGGATGGAAAAAATGTAATTGAGAGACAGCTAGTGGCTGTTGCCACTCTAATCATTCTTCCTTACTTTTTAGAAGTATTAGTATATTAGCTTGAGATTGTGGGGGCAGCCTTCTTCCATGTCTTTCAGTTAGTTCGTATAGGAAAAGAGAGTATAAACATTCTTTTTTTTTTTTTTTTTTTTTTTAGCATAGAACTCACATGTAAAACACGGGGCCTTAAAAATGAATGTATATCACAGGCAAGAGGAGCCTAAGGAGATGTGTTGACTAAATATAAGAAATACCTTGAATGTAATCCAGGAAGAGAAAAAGGACAATAGGAACTATAGCAAAAAAAATAGGGAAAGTGCAGAAACTATGAATAATATAGACTTTAGTTAATAATGGTGTACAATATTAGTTTATTAATTATGAAAAATGTATAATACTGAATGACTAATATGTCAATAATAAGGTAAACAGAGTATGTGGTAATGCAGTTAACATCTGTACTATCTTTGCATTACTATGTAAATCTCAAATGTTCTAAAATAAAATTTATTAATAGAAATAAATGTGCACTATTGCATATTAAATTAATAATTGCATTAATTAAATTAATAATTTATCAAATGTAAGACATAAACACAGGTAATAGTGAAACAGCAATGTGAGAAAAAAATCTAGCATTAGATAATATTCCTCAAATCCAAATAGAGTTAAGCATAAAAAATTAAAGGATAAAATAAAATGAGGACTTCATATAATGATGAAATACCATTGATCATTAGATTTAGTTTTCCCTTCAAATTAGTTTGATTTATTCACCTAAGCTGCTGTGAGTAAAGAGCTTTATTTTGCTCATTCATGTTAATAATACATCCTTATTTAAAAGTTGTATGGTTAAAATGGGCTTCCCTGGTAGCTCAGCTGGTAAAGAATCTGCTTACAATGCAGGAGACACCAGTTCAATTCCTTGGTTGGGAAGATCTCTTGGAGAAGGGGATAGGCTATTTACTCCAGTATTTTTGGGCTTCCCTAGTGGCTCAGATGGTAAAGAATCCACGTGTGATATGGGAGACCTGGGTTCGATCCCTGGCTTTCGAAGACTCCCTGGAGGGAAGGGCATGGCAGCCCAATCCAATATTCTTGCTTGGAGAATCCCCACGGAAAGAGGAGACTAGTGGGCTACAATCCATGGGGTTGCAACTCAGTGACTAAGTGTGCATGCACCATACACACACACGCACACACGTTTGAAATACACTTTCTTCATTCTTTCATTAAATTAGATGTAAATGATTAATTTGTTATGATATTTCTGTTGTAACTAGAATTGAAGTTTTCTGTAATAACTATTAATTCAACTCTACCACCTTCTAAGATGAGTATTGAGTCACACATATATGAAGAAAAAAATTGCCACAGTGCTCAGTTAAATGTTATTCTAGATCTGGATCGAGTGCAATTTCAAATGTTGCTTATTAGGAGCAAGATATGATTTCTTGAAATTATTTTAATAATGAGACTGTTTTGCATTAATTTTATTACACTATTTAAGATTAAAAAATGAATCCATTTAAATTTCAGTTCGATTTAGATTTAAATCTAATCATCTTAAAAAAAAAAGGAAAGTAACTTTTCTGAGATCAAGAGGATATGGAGTGGGTTACATTAAATAAATGTCTTTCCTGGTGGCTCAGATGGTAAAGTGTTGAAAGGTTGTTGTTGAATCACGATGCCAGGATTCTTGGCCCTCAGAGGAGAAGAATTCAATCCGGGGCCAGAGATGAGGCTTGATCGCTCAGAGCTTTTGTGCAATAAAGTTTTATTAAATTATAAAGGAGATAGAGAAAGCTTCTGACATAGGCATCAGAAGGGGGCAGAAAGAGTACCCCCTGCTAGTCTGCAGCTGGATGTTATATAGTCACTAGCAGTCTGTTAATGAAAGAAAGCAATGTCTCAAAACTCAGAATGGCACCCCTCACCCATAAGATGCATTTTGGGATAATCTTGGCACCAAATGGTTTGTCTTGGGCCATAAAATGATTAACTTAAATTTTGAAGAAGGGCAGATCACCATACAAATAGTTTCATTTACATAGATTAGAGGAACAATATCTGAGTATAACATACTGGTTTATCAAGTAGGTTCTGAGCCAAAAGGCAGAATCCACTTGAAGACAGAGTTTGGGGTAAATGCATAGTATATTAACATAGCTTAAGATAAACCTTTCCATAAGAAAAAGGCATTGGTTATCTCTAGGTTTGAGAATAGTTAACTTCAGGTGAAACCAGGTGTCATAGCAACACAGAATATTAAGAGGAACCTCCTTTTAAATTGGTATAGAGAAGGAAAAAATATTGCTAGTTTGTTTCTTCCTGCTGCTTAAGAGAGATAAAAATGGCTGACACTTGCAAGCTATGTCTTCCGTTTGGAGACCCCTGACCTTCCTGCAGGTTACCCTCTCATTCCCCCCTTTTCTTTTAGGAGAATTATGTTGCCTAGGGAAAAGGGGTGTCATTTTCATTCCATAACTGTTTCTCAGCTGAGAAGGGGCCTTGTCCCTAAATTGGCGAGGCAACATATTCTCCTAATCCTCATATTGAGGATATCTGATCCAGGGGCCCCAAATAGTAGCTGGAGGAATTTGCAGCAGTAGCAGGAGTTTGAGCAACCATTTGTACCTTAAAAGCTTTCATGCGGCTAGAAACAAATCCAGTTATGCAATTACAGATGCAGGGAGCAAACAGTAAAAACAAAACAATCAGAATTATTGTAATTAAGATAGTTGTCCACCATGGGGAACTAGTTAACGTATCCCAAAGTGAGGCAAATGAGGCTGCAGGAGTATCCATGGCCTCAATCATCTTGTTCATGTGTTTAGTAAAATGAGTAACATTTGTGTTTATATCAGGTATATATGTACAGCATTGGGTATAAATAATAGCACACTTTCCTCCTTGAGCAGCTGTCAGAATATCTAAAGCCAATCTGTTTTATAAGACCACCTTTCTAATTTGTGCTTGTTCAGCATTAAGGGCTGAAATAGCCTTTTGAGAATCTTGTAATGCCTGTTGAGTAAAATTCGTCAAAGCATCCACTCGTAGCATAACATCTGTAGTTCCCAAAGAGGGAACAAACACTGCAGCCAAATAATCATACCAGTGAAATACAGACCTTGCCCACCGAGTCTTAAGGTGGGGTAAATTAGCAGGCTTTTCTGGAAGCTATGAAAATATAAAGCCGTGAGTAAAGGCTAGACCCAGGGTGCATCGCCCTATCTAACCAGGGGGAAGCCATGCCCGTAGGTAAGAGCCACATATCCAATAAGTCCCATTTGGAGCAATCCAGCATGACTGAGATATCCAGTCCCAATTAGTGCCTGGCCAGACAAAGGGAGGACCTGAACTGGGGTTGGAAAACACGGGAATGATTATGTTGCATATTTCCTGCGGCAAAAATCCCAATCGTTTCCAATCATTGTAATTAAGTTGTTGACTAACTTTTGGGGATGACTCTGTTTGTTCCCAGCATATAGGGGCAGTAGATATTAAACGTCCTTTTTCAGGAGTTAGCCATATAACCTCATCCCATATTTGATAAATGTCAGGTAAAAAACCATTAGATCTAGACATATTTGCCTTATGTGTAGCAAAATAGTCATTGAACTGAGACAATGCATAATCAAAATTAAAAGTCACATTATGTCCATAGTTAAAGTACAAAGTGTTGCACCAGTCCATTTTAGGGTTGGTAGATGTCATCAGATGAAGAAGAGGCATCGCATGTGATTGCTGTCAAAGGTATTCACAGACTTGGAGAAAGTATTTTCCTTGAAGTGGAGATGTCCACCACAGGAAGCCTTCCACTGATAAAGAGGGGAGTGCTACGCAGACCCAGCAGTTAGACCGATTGTGGAATGCAGTATAGGAGTGAGCCCAGGACAAGAAGGCATTGTCTTGAGGATCAAACAGCAGACTCAGGATATTTGGAGTCAGCAGAAGTAAGCTCACATTGGTTATTAGGCCCATCTGAAGAGTACGAAGTCAGAGCATAGAAAGTAAAGACGTAAAAAGACATGTCACTTAGTTTTGGTGAGGGTGCCACCTCTTAACTCGAGTGTGATGTACACACGAATCAATTCCTGGCACTTTGACAGCTGTGGGAGAAGAAAGAATAACCTGGTAAGGGCCTTCCCAGAGGGGCTAGAGGGATGGGCCCCTAGATCCCAATGTTTTTATGAGGACCTCAGTTCCTGGCTCAAATAGAGGGTTGCTTGACTCAGAGGGGGGTCAGGAGTTGTCTCCTGAAGTCTGTTAATGCCTGTTGAAAAGCTGAGAGCTGAGTTACATAACTAGTTGATTCCAAGGCTTCAGGGTCTATAACAATGTCTGTGCATAAGAAAAACCTTCCATAAATACATTCAAAGGGGGACAGTCCGTCCTTTTTTGGGGGCAGTTCGAGCCCTCATTAAAGCTATGGGTAGGACTTTAATCCAATTGTCCTGCATCTGAGTTAATTTGCACAGATGTCTTTTGATAATGTCATTAGCTTTTTCAACCTTTCCTGAGGATTTGGGGTCTCCAGGAACAGTGCAAGTGATATTCTATTCCTAGAGCTTTAGATGAGTTACAACAGCTTTAAAGGCAGAGCCATTGTCAGTCTGAAGGCTCTGTGGCAGCCCAAACCTGGGGATAATTTCATGGATTAAAATCTTTATAACCTCCTTAGCCTGTTCACTACGACAGGGAAAAGCCTCAATCTATCCAGTAAAAGTGTCTACCCAAACTTGTAAACAAGAATATCCATTAGCTTTTCGCATATGAGTAAAATCAATTTCCCAGTCCTCTCCAGGATACTTCCCATTTCGTTTTAATCCAAATTTTGCTAGCTTTTCAGTCTTTGGGTTATTTTTCTGACAAAGCTCACACCTATGGATAATATTCTTTAAAGTTTTCATTACATTTTTACCTTCAAACAAACGAGAAGCCATTTGGTAAGTACTCTCTGCACCCAAATGAAAACTCTGATGTAAACCCTTAAGAATTTTCCATTGAGCAGTTCCAGGAATTATTGATCGTCCATCTTCGGACAGTAACCGTCCTTTATCAGTAATCTTTGCTCTTCTTTTTCAATATCTTTCTAATTCTTCCTCAGTATATTGTGTTTTTTCCTGTTCCACAGGACCTGTCCACATCAAAGGCATCTGCAGTGAAGGGGTTTCTTAAAGTGCCGCTTTTCGGGCTTGAAAGTCAGCCAGTTGATTACCTTCTGCTTACTTTACTCCCATCCCTGCTGTGCCCTTTGCAATGCATAACAGCTACTTCTTTAGGACAATATATAGCAGTTAAAAGTCTCTGTCTCTGAAATGTTTAATAGGTTCTCCTGTTGCCCTTTTAAACTGTCTTTCTTTCCATATTGCAGCATGATCACGTAAAGTCAAATAAGCATATTTAGAATCTGTGTAGATATTTACCCGCTGCCCTTTGCTTAACTCTAGAGCTTGGGTTAGAGCGACAAGCTCCGCTAACTGAGCACTGGTTCCCTGGGGGAGAGGTGTTGCTTCCAAAACCTGTTCAGCAGTCACCAGGGCATAACCTTCTTTACGCTTTCCATCCCGAACAAAAGAACTGCCATCTGTAAATATCTCCATGTCAAGATTGTCTAATGGGGTATGCATTAGGTCTTCCCGAGCTGCATAGTTTAAAGTTAGGAATTGAGAACAATCATGATCAGGTGTTTCATTTTCCTTCTCAGGAAGGAAAGTATCAGGATTTGAATTTCCACAAACTTTAAGCTTAGTTACTGGTCCTTCTAACAACAATGACTGATATTTAAGAAGCCTACTGTCTGTCATCCAAATATTAACCTTAAAATTTAAGATTCCACTCACATCATGAGAAGTCAGTACACTAAGATTTTGTACATTAATTATTTTTAAAGCTTCAAGTGCTAATAAAGCTGCTGCCCCGATTACTCTTAGGCAGTGGGGCCACCCACGTGAAATTATATCTAATTCTCTGCTTAGAAAGCAATAGGTTGCTGGTGAGGCCCTCGGGGTTGTGTCAAAATTCCCAAGGCCATGCCTTTCCTTTCAGTGGCAAACAAATTAAATTCTGACCCTGTGGGCAAGCTCAGAGCTGGGGCTTGCAGGAGAGCAGTCTGAAGAACCTTAAAAGCCTTTGAGTTTCTGGAGACCAAACCAGTTTGTCAGTTTGGGCCTGGACTGAAGCGACTTAGCAGCAGCAGCAGAGTTTCAGCTATAAGTTTATATAAAGGCTGGGCAAGTTCCCCATAACCCGGAATCCAAAGGCAACAGTAACTTGTGATTCCCCCAAATCCTCTCATTTGTCTTAAAGTCATAGGTAGGGGATGATTTAGTATAGGTTTAATTCTCTCAGGGCCTATGGCCCTAGTCCCTTCTGATGTGATTAGGCCCAGATATCTAATCGATTGTTGACAAAGCTGAGCCCTTTCTCTTGATACCTTGTAACCATAGCCTGCCAGAAAGTTTAAGAAATCTCTGAGGCTCACGAACAACCTTCCTCTGTCTCAGCACAGAGCAAAATATCATCTACATATTGTAACACCACCGCTTCATAGCTATTAAATTTTGTAGATCCCATGACAAACTTTGTCCAAATAAATGAGGACTGTCACGGAATCCCTGGAGCAAAACTGTCCAGGTTAACTGAGAAGCTAGCTGCATAGGGTCTTCAAAGGCAAATAGAAATTGACTTTCCTCCGCCCAAGGCACTGAATAGAAGGCATCTTTTAAATCAATTACTGAGAAATATTTGGCTCATTCAGGAATTTCAGACAATCGAGTATAAGGATTAGGCACCACGGGTGTAAAGGAACTACAGCCTCATTTATTATACGTAAATCTTGAACTAGTCTCCATTTGCCATTTGATTTCTTTATACCCAAAATAGGAGTGTTGCAAGGACTGTTACAGGGAATTAATAGTCCCTGCTCCTTTAAATTTTCGATGATGGGTTTTAACCCTTCCTTAAACTCAGGTTTCAGTGGATACTGCTTCTTATGTGGAAATAAGTGCAGGTCTTTGAGCTTGACAACTACAGAAATAGCATTTTGTGCTCGACCCACAGATTTTCCATCAGCCCATACTCTAGGATTTATATTTTATTCAACTAAAGGGAGAGAAAGTGAGGGCTCTATATTCATAAAAACAGAGGCATGGACCTTGCTCAGTATATCCCTCCCCAAAAGGGGTGAGGGAGATTCTGGCATGATCAGAAACTCGTGTGAAAATAGCACAGAATCCCAGTTGCAACATAAATAATAACTGAAATAATACCTTTTGGTTCATTCAGACAGTCCCATTATGGAAGCAGATCTGGAAGAAAGTGGACCAGGGGCTTCAGTAAGCACAGTGTAAGTTGCCCCAGTATCTAAAAGGAAATCGATGGATTGGCCCCCCACAATTATTAATACCTGGGGTTCCTTGGGTGTAATTAGGATGGGAGCTTCTGTGGGGACCCCTGGGCACCTTCAGTCCTGATTGTCTTGAGGGTCTGACCCTGGACACCTATGCCTCTGAGGGCAGTCTCTCTTCCAGTGTGGTGCTTTGCAGACCGGACATGGAGCCAGGGTCAGCTTAGATGCCTAAGGGCAATCCCGCTTGAGGTGCCCCTCCTTTCCACAGTAATAGCAAGCCCATCCCTTTTCACCTGGGTCCCTCTGGGCATCTTTCTCAGGCTGTTTAAGAAAGTTTTTCATAGCCATTGCGAAGGCTTCCACCTTTTCCTTTGTCTTTTTTTTGCCTTTCTTTTCCTCATATTCCGTACCCTAATAGACCATCTGAGCCAGTTATAATAGAGTATCTAAAGACTGATTTGGTCCATACACCCATTCTTGTAGCTTACGGCGGATAGCTGGAGCTGACTGAGAAATCTATCTTTTAAGATCACTTTTCCCTCTTCACTTTCGGGATCAATCTCAGTGAATCTGTGAAGAGCTTCTCTTAGTCTGTCTAGGAATTTACCAGGAGCTTCCATCTCCTCCTGTTCAATGTCTGCCAATTTGCCCTAGTTTAAAGGCTTAGAACGTGTCTGCCTGAGTCCTTCAAGAATACATCTGACAAAATGACTCTGATCCCATCTTCCTAACAGAACCGGTCTAATTGTAAAACAGTATTATATTTAAGAGACCCTCCAACCGGCCACTGTTCACTGTCCTCCAGTGGATACCGTGGCCATGCAGTATCGCATAGGAGACCACGTGTGTCTTCTTTAAGCCTTGGGGATCAAATCTATCCCAGTTTTTCAGGATACAGTTCAAAGGAGTGAGGCTGGAATTGTTAGCTCCTATCTGTAAGAGAGGAGAAAAAAGCTACCAGTGCCATTTTTCTGCCGGAGGTGTCCCTCCCTGCTCTAGATGGGGGTGTAGACAGACTTTACACCAAAAGCTTTTCCTTCCTGGTTGGACTTAGTCTGTCCCTTACTGACACAGGCGCCGTCTTCGACCCTCCCGGTTCTACCACTGAGATGGGGTGAGGATGTACCAGGGGTAGACCTGATAGCATGTCTACCTGATGTCCAGCTCTTCACCTTTAACCTTGCTTGCCTCTGATGCTACCCGGGGTGCAATCAGAGTAACCTTCCAGAATGCCTCCCAAGCTAAGACCGCTGGGGAACACATTCATCACCTAAGTGCCTGTGCATGACCCTGAGTATATTCTTGACCACAATAAGACCAATATGAACATAAAGCTGAGGCGTTCTTTTCAAGCATCACCACACCAGTATAAGAGCCTCCTCTGGTCCACTAAGAGCCAGCATTACCAAAGGAAAAAAAAAAAACCCATTGCAGTCTTAATCTGAGTAACCTTTAACCTCAGAGATGTTCTTGGGGCTAGAGCTCCATCTAGCTTCCAAACTTCTGATTCTTAGCTAGGCTAGGCACTTTCTTGACTACCAATCCAAGTTTGGGACCTAAGCCACAGTACACAGTAACAGTATAGATCACAAGCCCCTTGAAAGTCTATGATCTGATAGGTTAAGTTAGTACTTATAATTCCCGAGGAGTTATGAAATGGTCAGAGATCGAAGTTTGACCAAAAAAGGAGAGTTCGGTCCACACGTTTTGCCCATTTCTGGTCGGTTTCTGAAGGAGACATTGGGTGCCTCTTGGCATTGGCAGGTCGATATAAACCCCGAAAGGTTTCTGCCATAAGCCATATGTGATCACCGTGGAACTGCACAGCAGGGCTCCTCACTTGCTTCGCCCAGGGCATGTCATTCATTCACACAAGCACACCA
Source organism: Ovis canadensis (assembly GCF_042477335.2). Taxonomy (NCBI): domain Eukaryota; kingdom Metazoa; phylum Chordata; class Mammalia; order Artiodactyla; family Bovidae; genus Ovis; species Ovis canadensis. Next base: position 19,553,782 of record NC_091266.1, read on the forward strand.
TAGATTTAGTAAAGCACAGCAGAAAACGTGTTCACTAAGAGAATAAAGAACTAGAGCTCCAAGCATTCTTACCTTGTCCTGAAGGTTCCCAGACGAGCCCCCAAGGTGAAAGGTTGTTGAATCATGACACTGGGATTCTTGGCCCCCAGAGGAGAAGAATTCAATCCGGGGCCAGAGACGAGGCTTGATTGCTCAGAGCTTTTGTGTAATAAAGTTTTATTAAATTATAAAGGAGATAGAGAAAGCTTCTGACATAGGCATCAGAAGGGGGCAGAAAGAGTACCCCCCTGCTAGTCTTCAGCTGGATGTTATATAGTCACTAGCAGTCTGTTAATGAAAGAAAGCAATGTCTCAAAACTCAGAATGGCACCAGGCCCCTCACCCATAAGATGCATTTTGGGATAATCTTGGCACCAAATGGTTTGTCTTGGGCCATAAAATGATTAACGTGAATCTTGAAGAAGGGCAGAGCACCATACAAATAGTTTCATTTACATAGATTAGAGGAACAATATCTGAGTATAACATACTGGTTTATCAAGTAGGTTCTGAGCCAAAAGGCAGAACCCACTTGAAGACAGAGTTTGGGGTAAACGCATAGTACGTTAGCATAGTTTAAGATAAACATTTCCATAAGAAAAAGGCATTGGTTATCTCTAGGTTTGAGAATAGTTAACTTTAGGTGAAACCAGGTGTCATGGCAACACAGAATTTTAAGAGGAACCTCCTTTTAAATTGGCATAGAGAAGGAAAAAATATTGCTACTTTATTTCTTCCTGCTGCTTAAGAGAGATAAAAATGGCTGACACTTGCAAGCTATGTCTTCCGTTTGGAGACCCCTGGCCTTTCTGCCTGTTACCCTCTCAGTGCCTGCCTGCAATGCGGGAGACCCGGGTTCGATCCCTGGGTTGGGAAGATCCCCTGGAGAAGGAAATGGCAACCCACTCCAGTACTCTTGCCTGGAAAATTCCATGGACTGAGGAGCCTGGTAAGCTACAGTCCATGGGGTCACAAAAGTCAGACACGACTTAATACCAGCAACAACACTCTCATAATTAGAAAGGGAATTTCTGACATAATTTGTGTATTCTCTATATTCAGTTCATTTATTTTTCTAAGTCATTCTTTCTTGATTTTTGGAGCAACTTTTTTTTTTCACATGAATGAAATCATATCCTCACTCTTTTTAGGTGAAAATTACATTTTGGTTTAGCTGTTTTTGGTCTTAAGAAACAGAAACTCTTTAATATTATCTTCTTTAATTGAGGGTATATTGATAGATATATTCTTGACCTCACACAAGAGCAACTAACTTGACCATTCAAAGTTCAGAACCATAGATAAATCTCATTGTTAAGAAATTAAAACTGTTTGCAGGTGATCCTTAGAATCAAGTTATAAGGGACTTACTGCTAGCAAACGTGCACTAATGCATTTAGGTCTTTATATTACATCACCCTCACTCATACCACAAGCTATCCTCTGTTGGTTCTTAATATTAAGAGCTTTCATTTATAAAATGGTCGCAATGTGCCAGATTCTAATACACACTATCTCATCAGACCACCTGAACTGCCTTTTGAGAAATCTGTATGCAAGTCAGGAAGCAACAGTTAGAACTAAATGTGGAACAACAGACTGGTTCCAAATAGGAAAAAGAGTACAAGGCTGTACAATGTCACCCTGCTTATTTAACTTATATGCAGAATACATCATGAGAAATTCTGGGCTGAATGAAGCACAAGCTGGATTCAAGAGTGCTGGGAGAAATATCAATAACCTCAGATATGCAGATGACACCACCCTTATGGAAGAAAGCAAAGAACTAAAGAGCCTCTTGATGAAATTGAAAGAGGAGAGTGAAAAAGTTGGCTTAAAGTTCAACATTCAGAAAATGAAGATCATGTCATTCGGTCCCACGACTTCATGGCAAATAGATGGGAAACAGTGGAAACAGTGGCAGACTTTATTTTGGGGGGCTCCAAAATCACTGCAGATGGTGACTGAAGCTATGAAATTAAAAGACTCTTGCTCCTTGGAAGAAAAGCTATTAAAACCTAGACAGTGTATTAAAAAGCACAGACATTACTTTGCCAACAAAGGTCTGTCCCATCAAGGCTATGGTTTTTCCAGTAGTAATGTATGGATGTGAGAGTTGGACTATAAAGAAAGCTGAGAGCCAAAGATTTGATGCTTTTGAACTGTGGTGTTGGAGAAGATCTTGAGAGTCCCTTGGATTGCAAAGGGATCCAACCAGTCCATCCTAAAGGAGATCAGTCCTGGGTGTTCATTGGAAGGACTGATGTTGAAGTTGAAACTCCAATACTTAAGCCACCTGATGTGAAGAGCTGACTCAATGAAAAAGACCCTAATGCTGGGAAAGATTGAAGGTGGTAGAAGGGGACAACAGAGGATGAGATGGTTGGATGGCATCACCAACTCAATGGAGATGAGTTTGGGTAAACCCCGGAAGTGGGTGATGGGCAGGAAAGCCTGGTGTGCTGTAGTCCATGGGGTCCCAAAGAGTCTGACATGACTGAGGGACTGAACTGAACTGATACACTGTAATTAACTTGCCTGAGGCAACTGAGTATGAAAGGAGGAAGAGCCAAGATAAAAAAGCATAAAATTTTTATTCTCTACACTCTTCTGGTTCCTTAAGCAATTAAGTGGTTTTGTTATTGTCCACTCACTAAGTCATGTCTGACTCTTTGTGTCCCCATGGACTACAGCATACCAGGTTTCCCTGCCTTCACTGTCTCCTGGAGTTTCCTCAAATTCCTGTCCATTGAATCTGAGATGCCATCCAACCATCTCATCCTCTGCTGCCCTCTTTTCCTGTTGCCTTCAATCTTTTCCAGCATCAGGACCTTTTCCAATCAGGGTCTTTTCCTAGGCTGTTCACATCATGTGGCCAGAGTATTGGAGTTTTAACATCAGTCCCTCCAATGAAACTTCAGGGTTGACTTCCTTCAGGATTGGATAATTGCGATCAATATCTTGTAATATTATGTGGCACTGAAAAATTTTTTAAGTACTTAGTGACAGAAAATGAATGCTATAATGCTAATGAAGAATTATTACTATTATACAATTAATACGTTGAATATGTTCATCTATATGCATAGATTAAATGCACGAAAGACCTGCATTAAGTGTTTACAATGCGTATGTCTTAATAGTTGACTTGAAAGCCCTACTATTTTTTCTGCTTATTTGATTTTGGTGGAATTTTTATTCTTTATATTAAGTATGTAATTTTGTAAAATTTGAAAAAGTATTATAAATATAAAAACACAATCTGTTAAAATTTTTTTGAAATATACTTGATGTACAATATTATGTAAGTGGGTTTTCCCTTGTGGCTCAGTGGTAAAGAAGCTGCCTGCCAACGCAGAAGACATGGGTTCCATCCCTGGGTCAGGAAGATCCCCTGGAAAAGGTAATGGTAACCCACTTCAGTTTTCTTGCTGGGAAATCCCACGGAAATAGGAGCCTGGTGGGCTACAGCCCATGGGATCACAAAAGAGTCAGATAAAACTTAGCAACTAAACAATGACAATGAATTATGTAAGTCACAGGTTTACAATATAGTGATTCACAATTTTAAAAGGTTATACTCCAGTTATAGATATTATAAAATATTGGCTATATTCCCTGTGGTGTACAGTATATTCTTGTACCTTATTTTATACATAATAGTTTGTATCTACTAATCCCCTACCACTATATTGCCTGTCCCCCTTTCCCTCTCCCCTCTGGTATTTGCTAGTTTGTTCTCTTTATCTGTGAATCTGTTTCATTTTTGTTATATTTGAAAAATATAGTTTGTTGTGATTTTTAGTTTCCACCTATGAGTGATATCATACAGTATTTGTCCTTCTCTATCTTACATTTTTCATTTAGCATAATACCCTCCAAGTCCACCCCAGTCTTTGCTATTTTTATGGATATATATTTGGAATATATTATGGAATACTCCATAAAATAAAATGTTTTATGCCCGTACATATAGATAGATAGATAGATAGAGAGATAGATAGATAGATAGATAGATAGATAGATAGTTATTGGAACTAACTATTCTCTTCAATATCTATACACCTAAATGTATCAAATATAGAAAGAACTTTAATAATTCTTTACTTTTAAGCAATGACATTAACCTGGAAAGCTGAAGGAAATGGAAAACATATATTTACTAGACAGTGAAAAATGGTTTAGATTTTCATCATCCTCATCACCTCTCACTGTTTCAGGTAGAATGTGATTATTTTTGTAGTAAGATTGAGAGGAATGAACAACTTTGTGTCATTCCAGTAGGATATTTTTATTAATATTGCCTCTTCTTTTTTTATACCTGAAAATTTAACTAACGGAGTTGAAACAGTTGAAAAAATAATATGGAATGTTTCCAATCATAATCATTTATAATGTTATTTTAGAATTAAATATGTCAGTTCAAGGTAATAATATGTGATTTATTGGATAAAATCAGACCCTGTTAAGAAGTTAAAAAGATGAGCTATTAATAAATAATGTTTAAGAATATAAGATATTTTCAAAGTAAATCTGAAGACAAAACTATTTTTGCAAACTACATATTTTCCGATAAACTCTCTGAAGTAGCTGTGAATCTTAGTTCACGAGCACAGATTTTCAGTGAATAACACATTCATTTTTTAGAAGAAATTATTTAAATCTGAGCAAAGCTCACCATGACTCTGAGCTTATGGAAAATTCAGTCTCCCTCTACACAGTACTGAATGAGGCCTCTGGATTGGTCTTTGTTTATTGGCTACTGATTAATATGCCCATCAGCATAGTCTGTTCATGTCAAGGATTCTGCTGCTTCCATGAAACACTTAAATATGGAAATGATCATCATAATAGGGACTGCTGTCTGACATCTAAAATCCATTATTTCCTCTATTCTAATAATGTAATTATAACTAGGCAGATTACAACATTTTTAGGCATTCTTGAAATACATGTGTCACTATAAGACTCAGTTGTCTTCAGTGATATGTGAAAGGAAGTAATATTTTAGTTCTGTACCTAAAGCCTGATGATGATTTCTTGTTACTAAGATTTAGTTGTTATTTCAATATGAAACTTAGCCAATTAAAAGTGGTTTGCTGAATGGTAGATATTCATGATGTGTGAAAGAGCATGATACATAACTACATGATCTTAATTACTTAAAAATGGATGCCTAGTTCTGAAAACACACAAATGAGACCTGAAAGGTCATATCACATGGTAAACTGCCTGTGATTATGAATGACTTTATTTTTTGCTTCTTGTGGATTTTGGTTTCCTATTATGCACATGTTAACTTTTAAGAAATAAATACTATTTTGAAAACCTTTAAAAGTGTTTTACATTTATCAGTATATTAATTGGAAAAATATTGAAAAGTAAACTTTAGATATAGTTTATTAAGTTGGATTCTCAGTTTCTTTTGTTTAAAACAATACAGTGCACCATAGTAAAGTATATTTTTAGAAGAAAAATCACACCTGATTGTAATACCATAATACTATTTTCAATATGACAGTTTGTGTCCTTATTGAATAAATTAAATAAGAAAAATGTAAGAAAAGTGTAATCAGAAAGAAAATTTCCTCCACATCACTGTGGGAAAACTTCTCTGTTTCTATGGATATTTGTCTTAAAAAGCCATAGTTTATCTGGTCTTACTCAAATATTGTAAAAAAATTTCTCAGGTATGACTGACTTAATAAGTATCCTGATAAGGCTATCACCAGAGTTTCAGTCTCTATTCCAACACATGCCTTTTTCTGTTGTCTAATCAGCCATCAACACACTGAAGTTTGACACTTAACTCTTAGAGAAACCAATACTGATAATTAGACCTGTATTTAATCAGCAATCAAGGAAATCTCCAGGCCTTCAAATTCTTACTAACAACAAGTATGCTTATTTCTAAAGGGCTTCAGCCTCTAAAAGATAATCCTTTCTTACACACCACAGAGAGATGGCCATGGAATATATCCGTAAAGGGTTATTTTTCTAGGGAGGAAACTTGAGTCAGTGACGTTGACCCAAAATTCTATGCAGAAGACAGGATAGGTGGTTTCTATGTTTAAAAGCAATCAATCTATCTTAAGACTGGAGATTATTCTATGTGATTTAACCTTCTCTTCTTTACCAAATGCACGTACTAATATTTTCTATTTCCCACATCATCTTTATTGAATTTATTGGAGTAAATTAAATTGATCAATTAAGCATAATGAGCTAATTCCATACCTGACCAAAAGGAATTCACAAAGAAATCCTAGCCTTGGATATAGATTAATAATAGGCGGAGACTCTGGGATGTTTTCATTTTGTGGAGGGTATTAGTATGTTTTTGTTGTACTTTCATCAATCATGTTATAGTTGAGAAGGCTTTAAAAAATTGTGTGTAGAATATATGTTCATGTTTATACCAGGTCTCTTTATCATATAGCTTGTTCGTAGTTTTTGGTAGTTTAATTTTTTGTCTGACAACAAAAATCTTTACTCTTTTCTGGGTTTTGTGTGGACATATTAATCATCGGGGATAGTCCTCATTTGTAGCAGTTAATGATATACATGGTGTAAATATTCCCACCATGGCTGATTTCAAACTAACCAGGTTTTAATACCAAACTTGCAGAATTCCTGAAAATTTACCAGCTTTTATGAATCAGCATTTACACAGAGATCCTAGGATTTCCTATTTATATATCCTTTAGAGAATGCCCATTCAACAAAGTCATCTTTCAGGGGTTGATAGTATTTCAAGGGGAAAAAAAAAAAAAGACAGACTGTTTCTTATTACCCAATATTAAATCTCCTGTTCCATGTGTAGATAAACATAAAACAAAAGAAGACCCCTATTCTGTTTAGTAGATTCTCAGTAGATAATATGGACTTCCCTGGTGGCTCAGACGGTAAAGCATCTGCCTACAGTGCAGGAGACCTGGATTCAGTCTCTGCGTTGGGAAGATCTCCTGGAGAAGGAAATGGCAACCCACTCCAGTATTCTTGCCTGGAAAATCCCATGGACTGAGGAGCTTGGTAGGCTACAGTCCATGGGGGTGCAAGAGTTGGACAGACTGAGTGACTTCACTTTCTTTTCTTTTAGTAGATAAAATATTCACAGGTAGTGGGCATTTTGTTATGAGCTTTGGAAAATAAAAATGCCTCCTGCTTAAAATTTCAGTGAAGTTTTCCTAAACAGCTAGATTGTCTGTAGAGAATTCATCCATCCTTTGTATGGAAAGTAGCAGATCAATACTAATACTAAATACTTAAGTATTTAGGGCCACAAAAAATATCCTACAACAAAAGCAAATGTGACATGATATTCATGACATTTATCTTAATATTTTATCAGTTAGTGTTTATTTGTTTTTTTTCAACTTTTGTATAATTTTTAAAGCTATTTTTATAGCTTTTACAAAATATTGTTAATATTTTACAAAATATACAAAAATTTTGTAGCTTCATGTTATACAATATTCTTGAATTGTTCTCTTCCATGGCTGAGTAGTATTCAATATTCTTTATCCATTAATGTATTGATGGACACTTAACTCATTTACGTGTCTTGGCTATTGTAATTAATGCTGCTGTGAACACTGGGGTGTGTATATATTTTCAAATTAATATTTTTTTTTGGATATATATACCCAGGAATTTAATTGCTGTGTCCTCTGTTAGTTCTGTTTTTAGTTTTTTAGTTTTTTTGTTTTTTGTTTTTTTAGAAACCTCCACAATTTTCCACAATGGATGCATCAGTTCACATTACCGCCACCATTGCATGAAGGTTTCATTTTTTCTACACGCTCACAGACATTTAGTCTTTTTCTCTCTTTTCTGTTTTTTTTTTTTTCTTAAATCATGATGGCTATTTTGACTGGTGTGTTATCTCATTGTGGTTTTGATTTGCATTTCTGTGATGATTAGGAATTTGTTATTGTTCAGTCATTAAGTCATGTCTGACTCTGACCCCATCAACAGTAGTACACCAGGCTACCCTTCCTTCACCATCTCCCAGAGTTTGCTGAAATTCATTTCCATTGAGTCAGTGATGCCATCCAACTATCTCATCTGCCATCTCTTCTTGTTTTGCATTCAGTCTTTCCCAGCATCAGGGTATTTTTCAGTAAATGGGTTCTTCTCATCAGGTCACCAAAATATTAGAGCTTCAGCTCCAGCATCAGTACCTCCAATGAATATTCAGGGTTGATTTGCTTTAAGGCCAACTGGTTTGATCCACTTGCAATCCAAGGAATTCTAAACAGTCTTCTCTAGCACCATAATTAGGCATCAGTTTTTTAGAACTCAGCCTTCATTATGGTCAGCAACTTTTCATGTGCCTATTAGCTATCTGGATTTCCTCTTTGAGAAAATGTCTACTCAGTTCTACCCATTTTTTAAACTGGGTTATTTGTTTTATAAAATACCTTATTTTTAAATAGTATTTACTATTAGAGAAAATTAATTCTTGGCCTATGGCATACAAATTCTAAAAATGACTTTTATATTTTTATTTTATTTTATATATTATATATAGAATATATAGTAATTTTATAAGTAAAAAAATAAAATGCAAAGTCAACAGCTAAGATATTCATAGTTGAGACAGATAATTTTTAGTGAGCATCCAAGAAAAACAGATTGTTTTTAGTTTAAATATTTAAAGTAAAAAAATCTGAATATCCACATGAAACATAAATTGAATACAATTATTGAATTGATAATGCAATCTTTCAAATAAACTTCAAAAATATATAGATTTAAATATAAATTATTTTGTGATTTATTTTTAAATATGAATTTATTTATTTTAATTGGAGATTAATTACTTTACAACATTGTATTGGTTTTGCCACACATCAACATGAATCCACACGAGTGAACACATGTTCCCCATCCTGAACCCCCCTCACTCCTCCCTCCCCATACCATCCCTCTGGGTCATCCCAGTGCACCAGGCCTGATCATCCTGTATCATGCATCGAACCCAGACTGGCAATTCGTTTCACATATGATATTATACAAGTTTCAATGACATTCTCCCAATTCATTCCACCCTTGCCCTCTCCCACAGAGTCCAAAAGACTGTTCTATACATCTGTGTCTCTTTTGCTGTCTCACATACAGGGTTATCATTACCATCTTTCTAAATTCCATATATATGTGTTAGTATACTGTATTGGTGTTTTTCTTTCTGGCTTACTTCATTCTTATAATAGGCTTCAGTTTCATCCACCTCATTAGAACTGACTCAAATTCATTCTTTTTAATGGCTGAGTAATACTCCATTGTGTATATATACCGCAGCTTTCTTATCTATTCATCTGCTGATGGACATCTAGGTTATTCCATGTCTTGGCTATTATAAACAGTGCTGTGATGAACATTGGGGTACAAGTGCCTCTTTCAATTCTGGTTCCCTTGGTGTGGCTGCCCAGCGGTGGGATTGCTGGGTCATAAGGCAGTTCTATTTCCAGTTTTTTAAGGAATCTCTACACTGTTCTCCATAGTGGTTATACTAGTTTGCATTCCCACCAACAGTGTAAGAGGGTTCCCTTTTCTCTACACTCTCTCCAATATTTATTGCTTATAGACTTCTGGATCACAGCCATTCTCACTGGTGTGAAATGGTACCTCATTGTGGTTTTGATTTGCATTTCTCTGTTAATGAGTGATTTGAGCATCTTTTCGTGTGTTTCTTAGCCATCTGTATGTCTTCTTTGGACAAATGTCTGTTTAGTTCTTTGGTCCATTTTTTGATCGGGTCATTTATTTTTCTGGAATTGAGCTGCAGGAGTTGCTTGTATATTTTTGAGATTAATTATTTGTCATTTGCTTCAATTGCTATTATTTTCTTCTATCTGAAGGCTGTATCTTCACCTTGCTTAGAGTTTCCTTTGTTGTGTAGAAGCTTTTAATTTTAATTAGGTCCCATTTGTTTATTTCTGCTTTTATTTCCAGTATTCTGGGTGGTGGGTCATAGAGGATCCTGCTGTGATTTATGTCAGAGAGTGTTTTGCCTATGTTCTCCTCTAGGAGTTTTATAGTTTCTGGTCTTACATTTAGATATTTAATCCATTTTGAGTTTGTTTCTGTGTGTGGTGTTAGAAAGTGTTCTAGTTTCATTCTTTTATAAGTGGTTGACCAGTTTTCCCAGCATCACTTGTTAAAGAGATTGTCTTTACTCCATTGTATATTCTTGCCTCCTTTGTCAAAGATAAGGTGTCCATAGGTGTGGGGATTTATCTCTGGGCTTTCTATTTTGTTCCATTGCTCTACATGTCTGTCTTTGTGCCAGTACCATACTCTCTTGATGACTGTGGCTTTGTAGTAGAGCCTGAAGTCAGGCAGGTTGATTCCTCCAGTTCCAGTCTTCTTTCTCAAGACTGTTTCGGCTATTTGAGGTATTTTGTATTTCCATACAAATTGTGAAATTATTTGTTCTAGCTCTGTGAAAAATACCATTGGTAGCTTGATAGGGATTGCATTGAATCTATAGATTGCTTTGGGTAGTGTACTCATTTTCACTATATTGATTCTTCCGATCCATGGACACAGTATATTTCTCCACCTATTAGTGTCCTCTTTGATTTCTTTCAACAATGTTTTACAGTTTTCTATATATAAGTCTTTTGTTTCTTTCAGTTCACTTCAGTTCAGTCGCTCAGTTGTGTCCGACTCTTTGCGACCCCGTGAATTGCAGCACGCCAGGACTCCCTGTCCATCACCAACTCCCGGAGTTCACTCAAACTCACGTCCATGGAGTCAGTGATGCCATTCAACCATCTCATCCTCTGTCGACCCCTTCTTCTCCTGCCCCCAATCCCTCCCAGCATCAGAGAGTTTTCCGGTGAGTCAACTCTTCGTATGAGGTGGCCAAAGTACTGGAGCTTCAGCTTTAGCATCATTTCCTCCAAAGAACACCCAGGGCTGATCTTCAGAATGGACCTGTTAGATCTCCTTGCAGTCCAAGGGACCCTCAGGAGTCTTCTCCAACACTACCGTTCAAAAGTATAAATTCTTCAGCACTCAGCTTTCTTCACAGTCCAACGCTCGCATCCACACATGACCACTGGAAAAACCATAGCCTTGACTAGACGGACCTTTGTTGGCAAAGTAATGTCTCTGCTTTTGAATATGTTGTCTAGGTTGGTCATAGCTTTTCTTCCAAGGAGTAAGCGTCTTTTAATTTCATGGCTGCAGTCACCAACTGCAATGATTTTGGAGCCCCCCAAAAATAGGTAGATATATTCCTAATGTTTTATTCTTTTCATTGCAATGGTGAATGGAATTATTTCCTTGATTTCTCTTTCTATTTTCTCTTTATTAGTGTATAGGAATGCAAGGGATTTATGTGTGTTGATTTTATATCCTGTCACTTTACTATATTTACTGATTAGCTCTAGTAATTTTCTGGTGGAGTCTTTAGGGTTTTCTATGTAGAGGATCATGTCTTCTGCAAACAGTGAAAGTTTTTCTTCTTCTTTTCCAGTTTGGATTCCTTTTATTTCTTTTTCTCCTCTGATTGCTCTGGCCAAAACTTTCAAAACTATGTTGAATAGTAATGGTGAAAGCAGGCACCCTTGTCTAGTTCCTGACTTTAGGGGAAATGCTTTCAATTTTTCACCATTGAGGATAATGTTTGCTGTGGGTTTGTCATATATAGCTTTTATTATGTTGAGGTATGTTCCTTCTATTCCTGCTTTCTGAAGAGTTTTTATCATAAATGGATATTGAATTTTGTCAAAGGCTTTCTCTGCATCTATTGAGATAATCATATGTCTTTTATTTTTCAATTTGTTAATGTGGTGTATTACATTGATTGATTTGCAGATATTGAAGAATCCTTGCATCCCTGGGATAAAGCCCACTTGGTCATGATGTTTGGTTGTTTTAATGTGCTGTTGGATGCTGATTGCTAGAATTTTGTTAAGGATTTTTGCATCTATGTTCATCAGTGATATTGGCCTATAGTTTTCTTTTTTTGTGACATCTTTGTCAGGTTTTGGTATTAGGGTGATGGTGGCCTCATAGAATGAGTTTGGAAGTTTACCTTCCTCTGCAATTTTCTGGAAGAGTTTGAGGAGGATAGGTGTTAGCTCTTCTCGAAATTTTTGGTAGAATTCAGCTGTGAAGCCGTCTGGACCTGGGCTTTTGTTTGCTGGAAGATTTCTGATTACAGTTTCAATTTCCGTGCTTGTGATGAGTCTATTAAGATTTTCTATGTCTTCCTGGTTCAGTTTTGGAAAATTGTACTTTTCTAAGAATTTGTCCATTTCTTCCACGTTGTCCATTTTATTGGCATATAATTACTGACAGTAGTCTCTTATGATCCTTTGTATTTCTGTGTTGTCTGTTGTGATCTCTCCATTTTCATTTATAATTTTATTGATTTGATTTTTCTCCCTTTGTTTCTTGATGAGTCTGGGTAATGGTTTGTCAATTTTATTTATCCTCTCAAAGAACTAGTTTTTGGCTTTGTTGATTTTGCTATGGTCTCTTTTGTTTCTTTTGAATTTATTTCTGCCCTAATTTTTAAGATTTCTTTCCTTCTCCTAACCCTAGGGTTCTTCATTTCTTCCTTTTCTAGTTGCTTTAGATGTAGAGTTAGGTTATTTATTTGACTTTTTTCTTGTTTCTTGAGGTATGGCTCTATTGCTATGAACCTTCCCCTTAGCTCTGCTTTTACAGTGTCCCACAGGTTTTGGGTTGTTGTGTTATCATTTTTGTTCGTTTCTATGCATATTTTGATTTCTTTTTTGATTTCTTCTGTGATTTGTTGGTTATTCAGCAGCGTGTTTTTCAGCCTCCATATATTGGAATTTTTAATCAGTTTTCTCCTGTAATTGAGATCTAATCTTACTGCACTGTGGTCAGAAAAGATGCTTGGAATAATTTAATTTTTTTTTTTAATTTACCAAGGCTAGATTTATGGTCCAGGATGTGATTTATCCTGAGGAAGGTTCTATGTGTGCTTGAGCAAAAGGTGAAATTCATTGTTTTGGTGTGAAATGTCTTATAGATATCAATTAGGTCTAACTGGTCTATTGTATGATTTAAAGTTTGTGTTTCCTTGTTAGTTTTCTGTTTAGCTGATCTACCCATAGGTGTGAGTGGGATATTAAAGTCTCCCACTATTGCAGCCATGAAATTAAAAGATGCTTACTCCTTGGAGGGAAGTTATACCAAACTAGATAGCATATTCAAAAGCAGAGATATTTATTGCCAACAAAGGTCCATCTAGTCAAGGCTATGGTTTTTCCAGTGGTCATGTATGGATGTGAGTGTTGGACTGTGAAGAAAGCTGAGTGCTGAAGAATTGATGCTTTTGAACTGTGGTATTGGAGAGGACTCTTGAGAGTCCCTTGGACTGCAAGGAGATCCAACCAGTCCATCCTAAAGGAGATCAGTCCTGGGTGTTCATTGAAAGGACTGATGCTGAAGCTGAAACTCCAATACTTTGGCCACCTCATAAGAAGAGTTGACTCATTGGAAAAGACCCTGATCGTGGGAGGGATTGGGGGCGGGAGGAGAAGGGGACGACAGAGGATGAGATGGCTGAATGGCATCACCGACTCGATGGACATGAGTTTGAGTGAACTCCGGGAGTTGGTGATGGACAGGGAGGCCTGGCGTGCTGCAATTCATGGGCTCGCAAAGAGTCAGACACGACTGAGCAACTGAACTGAACTGAACTATTATTGTGTTTCTGTTAATTTCCCCCTTCATGCTTGTTAGCATTTGTCTTACATATTGAGGTGCTCCTGTGTTGGGTGCATATATATTTATAATTGTTATATCTTCTTCTTGGATTGATCCTTTGATCATTATGTAGTGTCCTTCTTTGCCTCTTTTCACAGCCTTTGTTTTGAAGTCTATTTTATCTGATATGAGTATTGCTACTCCTGCTTTCTTTTGGTCTCTGTTTGCATGGAATCTCTTTTTCAGCCCTTCACTTTCAGTCTGTATGTGTCCCTTGTTTTTAGGTGGGTCTCTTGTAGACAACGTATATAGGGATCTTGTTTTTGTATCCTTTCAGCAAGTCTTTGTCTTTTGGTTGGGGGCATTCAACCCATTTATGTTTAAGGTAATTATTGATAAGTATGATCCTGTTGCCATTTACTTTATTGTTTTGGCTTCGAGTTTATACATCCTTTTTTGTGTTTCCTGTCTAGAGAAGATCCTTTAGCATTTGTTGGAGAGCTGGTTTGGTGGTGCTGAATTCTCTCAGCTTTGGCTTGTCTGTGAAGCTTTTGATTTCTCCTTCATATTTGAATGAGATCCTTGCTGGGTATAGTAATATGGATTGTAGGTTATTTTCTTTCATCACTTTAAGTATGTGCTGCCATTCCCTCCTGGCCTGAAAATTTTCTATTGAAAGATCAGCTGTTATCCTTATAGGAATCCCACTGTGTGTTAATGGAGAAGGCAATGGCAACCCACTCCAGTACTCTTGCCTGGAAAATCTCATGGATGGAGGAGCCTGGAAGGCTGCAGTCCACGGGATTGCTGAGGGTCGGACACGACTGAGCGACTTTACTTTCAATTTTTCACTTTCATGCATTGGAGAAGGAAATGGCAACCCACTCCAGGGTTCTTGCCTGGAGAATCCCAGGGACAGGGTAGCCTGGTGGGCTGCTGTCTATGGGGTCGCACAGAGTCGGATACGACTGAAGTGACTTAGCAGCATTGTGTGTTATTTGTTGTTTTTCCTTTGCTACTTTTAATATTTGTTCTTTGTGTTTGATCTTTGTTAATTCGATTAATATGTGTCTTGGGGTGTTTTGCCTTGGGTTTATCATTTGAGACTCTCTGGATTTCTTGAACTTGGGTGATTATTTCCTTCCCCATTTTAGCGACGTCTTCAGCTATTATCTCCTCAAGTGTTTTCTCATGGTCTTTCTTTTTGTCTTCTTCTTCTGGGACTCCTATTTTCGAATGTTGGGGAGTTTAACATTGTCCCAGAGGTCTTTGAGATTGTCCTCATTTCTTTTAATTCATTTGTCTTTTTTCCTCTCTGATTCATTTATTTCCACCATTCAATCTTCTACCTCACTAATCCAATCTTCTGCCTCCATTATTCTACTATTTATTCTCTCCAGAGTGTTTTTTATGTCACTTATTGAATTATTCATTATATATTGACTCTTTTTCATTTCTTCTAGGTCTTTGTTAAACCTTTGCTGCATCTTCTCAATCCTTGTCTCCAGGATATTTATCTGTGATTCCATTTTGTTTTCAAGATTTTGGATCATTTTCACTATCATTATTCAGAAATCTTTTCCAGGTAGATTCCCTGTCTCTTCCTCTTTTGTTTGGTTTGGTGGGCATTTATCCTGTTCATTTACCTGCTGGGTATTCCTCTGTCTCTTCATCTTGTTTATATTGCTGTGTTTGGGGTGGCCTTCCTATATTCTGTCAGTTTGTGGAGTTTTCTTTATTGTGGAGTTTCCTCACTGTGGATGGGGTTGTATGGGTCGCCTGTCAAGATTTCCTGGTTAGGGAAGCTTGTGTCATTTTTCTGGTTGTTGGAGCTGGATTTCTTCTCTCTAGAATGCAATGAAGTGTCCAGTAATGAATTATGAGATGTCAGTGGGTTTGGAGTGACTTTGGGCAGCCTGTATATTGAAGCTCAGGGCTATGTTCCTGTGTTGCTGGAGAATTTGCATGGTATGTCTTGCTCTGGAACTTGGTGGCCCTTGGGTGGTGCTTGCTTTCAATGTAGGTATGGAGGCATTTGATGAGCTCCTCTCAATTAATGTTCCCTGGAGTCAGGAGTTCTCTGGTGTTCTCAGGATTTGGACTTAAGCCTCCTGCTTCTGGTTTTCAGTCTGGTTGTTACATAAGCCTCAAGACTTCTCCATCTATACAGCACCATTGATAAAACATCTAGGTTAAAGATGAAAAGTTTCTCTACAGCGAGGGACACCAGAGAGGTTCACAGAGTTACATGGAGATGAGAAGAGGGAGGAAAGAGATAGAGGTGACCAGAATGAGATGGGGTGAAATCAAAAGAGAAGAGAGCAAGCTAGCTAGTAATCACTTCCTTATGAGCACTCCACAGTCTGGACTGCTTAGAGATGTTCACAGAGTTATACAGAGAAGAGAAGAGGGAGGAAGGAGACAGAGGTAGCCAGGAGGATAAAGAGGGGAATCAAAAGGAGAGAGACAGATCCTGCCAGTAATCAGTTCCCTAAGTGATCTTCACCATCCGGAACATACAAAGAGATTCACAGAGTTGGGTTGAGAAGAGAAGGGGGAAGGAAGAGATAGAGGCAACCTGGTGGAGAAAAAGGAGAGTCCAAAGGGGGAGAGAGCAGTCAAGCCAGTAATTTCACTCCCAGGTAAATTTGGGTACTGAAGATGGGATTCTCAAAGGTACAAAATTGATAACAAATACCAAAAAAGAAAGATTAAAAATCTAAAGTAGAAGTTGGATTTTCAAAAATTCAATATTAAAAAAAGTCACAGAAGTTTGCTTTAAAAAATAGGGTCTCTCTTTTTTTTTTTCCAAAGTAATAGTAGATTATAAAAATGAAAATTAAAGGAGTAATAGGTGAAGGTGAAGTCCCTCAGTCGTGTCCGACTCTTTGCAACCCCGTGGACTGTAACCTACTAGGCTTCTCCATCCATAGGATTCTCCAGGCAAGAATACTGGAGTGGATTGCCATTTCCTTCTCCAGGGGATCTTCCCGACCCAGGGGTCGAACCTGGGTCTCCCACATTGGAGGCAGACGCTTTAACCTCTGAGCCCCAGAGACGCCCCAAAGGAGTAATAAAGGAGTAATAGAGGACTTAAAAATGAAAAAAATTAAAGAATGATAGTAAACATATATCTATGACTTTCTCTGTTGTTGTTGTGGGCAGTGTGGGGTCAGTTCATTTTTGGATAGTTCCTTGATCTGGTTTAAATTTCTTAAGATCTATAGGCCCCTTCCTATGTAGTCGGTACTAACTACAGGGTTTTAATCCATTGTATCTGTCACTTCCAAGGAGGTTCCCTCTGTTTTAGCTTCTTCTGTTTGCTGGTCTCTTCAGTGTCTAATTTCCACCCTGACACAAGGGGGCGGTGATGGACACGTTTATAGGCTCAATTGTTCAGTCGTGCTGTGGGGAGGGAGGGACACTGCAAACAAATGACACTGGTGTATGCTCCCATTTTCTCGGCTGCACTGGGTTTGCCCCTGCTCACAGCATGTGCGCTTTCCCTGTCTACACTGCTTAGGCTCTAGGTTGCTCTGCGAGGAACTGTCTGAAGCCAGCCTTGAGTTGTATGCACTTCCCAGGTCTAAGCTGCTCCGGTTCAGGTACTCGGGTAGTCCTCAGAGGCACAAATTCGGTTGGACCTGCGTTTTGTGCCCTTCCCTGGTCCGAGCAGCTCAGGTGACTAGGTGTTTGGTGAGCGTGGTTGCTGTGACTTGTCACCTCTCTTATTCCTGCCGCTTGGTTTTCTGCATGTACAACCGGCACACCTTCTCAGGAGGATGTTGACCATCCAGAATCCCAAGAAATCTTGGTTAGCAACAAAACCTGCTTGCAGTTTGGTAGATAATGCCTCTCTGGGGCCGCGATTACCCACTTTCAGCTCTGGCTGCCCTCGCCTGCCTGTCTCTGGAGGGGAATGGGCTGGCTTGCAGCCGGCTAGCTGGGCTCAGTCCTTTGTTCTGTGATCTGGCCTGATGGTGTCTTAGGTTAGGGCTTTTTGCATGGTAGCTATCCCACAGTCTGGTTTGCTATCCCAAGTTAGTTCACTCAGATTGCTCTAGGGGTATTCAGGCCCAGTCCTTACTCTAAGCAATGCAGCCCGCACCTCCCTGCCCATCCCCTGCTTGCTAGTGGGGGATGCAAGCCTCTCTGTGCTGCTTCTCCACTGGGGGGATTTCCCTTGGGCACATAATCTGTGGGTTTTAATTATTTATTTATTTTTCCTCCCCGTTATGTTTCCCTCTGTGATTCCAAGGCTTGCCACAGACTTGGCAGTGAGAGTGTTTCCTGGTGTTTGGAAACTTCTCTCTTTTTAAAGACTCCCATCCAGGGACGGAGCTCTGTCCCTACCTCTTTTGTCTCTCTTTTTATCTTTTATATTTTTTCCTACCTCCTTTTGAAGGCAATGGGCTGCTTTTCTGGGTGCCTGATGTCCTCTGCCGGCATTCAGAAGTTGTTTTGTGGAATTTACTCAGCGTTCAAATGTTCTTTTGATGAATTTGAGGAGGAGAAAGTGGTCTCCCTGTCCTATTCCTCCACCATCTTAGGACCGCCCCCCCCCCATTTTGTGATTTATAGTGATAGAAATTTGTTTTACAATGAAGAACATTATAAAATGTTATTATGTACAAAATTCTATTAAATACTACATAAATAAAATTAACATTAAAAGGATATAAAAGTAACTAAGAAACTTCATATTAGTAAATCGACTATATGAGAATAAATGTATGTATATCATTTTTTGAAGGAGGGCATGGCAACCCACTTCATTATTCTTGCCTGGAGAAACCCTTGGAGAGAGGAGCCTGATGGGCTATAGTCCATAGGGTTGCAAAGAGCTGGACATGACTGAAGAGACTTAGCATGCACATGTACCATTTTATATTATATACTTAAAATGGAAATAGTATTTAATATTAACAAATCAAACTTAAGTAGTATAAATAACTGCATAAGTAACTCTAAGACAAATGTAGATCTACTACAAAGATAGTGAGGACACATTTGGTATGGTTTTGTCAATGGAATAAAGTGTAAATACTAATAGAATAGAAAAATTATAAAATTATATAAACACTTCACTGTTATAGCACATTTTTTTTTAACAGAAGAAACTCTGGTAATCAAACTTTATAAACAAGAGCTCAATTTTAATATCCATATGTTTTAAAATTTTTAAGATAGTGGTAAATACACCAATTCACAACCCCATATTTTTATATTAGGTTTGGTAGTAAAGACAGACTTTGCTATAGACTATTCTTTCCTTATGTCACTGTAGAGGAGTGATATTTATTAAATACCAATGATGAATCTTACTGGATAAAAGGAATGACCTATAAGCACAATGGTAATCTCATTATTAGTCACCAATTAAAAAATTTAGAAAACTGAACAAAAGTAATTAGCAAAGTGCTCAAATTCTCAGGCTAAAGAGACTTTCAATTCTTAGGAAAATGATACATAATACAACAATGAGAGTAGGTGGTTTCTCTTTTATGAGTTGCCATGAATTATAGTTCTTTGTCCCACCTCCCTTACCCCAGATCTTAATTTCCTACTGCTTTTACAAAAGGGAAGAAACTTAAAAGCTGTGGATCTCAAGAGTATGATAATAACTGAATGAAAAACATCAAATCATATCTGTGAATAAACACTTAACCCTCAATGTCTACATTTCCTAAAATATATACATAATATCTAAAAGAAACTTACCAACTTGTTTGAAAAATGAAGAAAAGTTGCTTCAAGAACTCTAAAACCTATGCCTAAGAAGTGACTAAAATTCTTTTGCATGAAAGTTTCTCATTTGAAACTACATATTGAATTAAACCATAAAATAGATCCTAATAAGATAAAAACTTTTTATGGAGTATAGTATCTGTTTATCATTGTATTTTATATGTAAATGCTCCTAAATACTTATCAGGCATATAATAAATTTGGGGGAAATTGTATTGAATCTTAATTTTTTGCTGTTATAAGTCATTAAGGACAGAAAACATTGCTCAAAGAGTTGTAAATTGAGGAATATGAATTTAACCTGGCAAGTCATTGCAGAATATTTATGGAAAATGATTAATTATCTTTGTTATTTGGTTTACGTTTCATTTTGGGTTCGTTTCTGAAGTGATTTGTGTATATCTACTGCAATGAGTAACTGAATGAAGTTGATAATGACAAAGGTAATAATAATCATCTGTATCTTTTAGCATTCAAGTTTGTTTTCCTTCTCCTGCTTCCCATTTTATCAGTAGGAAAAGAAACTTTTCTTATGGAAAAAATTTTTCACAGTAAGCAAACCAATATTATGGATAGTACAAACCTGATTCTGTTAAGCTACATTAATATTACCAGGGGATATAAGTATGATGTATTCTATTTTTTATATATTGTGATAGAGATACATCATTCAAAAGTTGATGCCTTTTATGATTGAATCATATTGAATCAAATGATGAATACATTGTAGTAATAATTCCATAAGTGATGAGGTATATTACAATTAAAATTCTTATTGTTTTCTTATCATTCTATCCATTTAGTTCAAAATTTGTGTAACTCTATGTTAGCATCAGCTGCTTATGATAGACAATCCAATTTCTCTGATCAGCACTGTTTCCCTAAATGTCTACAGATCTCCATAACAAACATTTTTCATTTGTGTGTGTTTTGGACAATCATGAATTTGAAATATGAGGAATGAGGAATACATACATAGATTTGTATAATGAATGGCCATTTATGTCAGGCTTTCTGTATAAAGAAGGGAGCATACAATAGCTGTTAAGAATTCTTGAAGTTGAATCCTGTTTCTAACACTTAACAGCATGTGGCATCCCACAAATTACATAAACTCTGTAACTCAATTTCCTCATCTGGAAATGAGGGTTATAATAACTTCCTGAGATTTGTGTGAAGCTTAAATTCATTATATGAGCTGTTCTTAATACAGTTGCTGTTTAGTCCCTCAGTCATGTCTGACTTTTGCAACCCCAGGGACTGTAGCCCACCAGGCCCCTCTGTCCATGGGATTTCCCAGGCATGATTACTGGAATGGGTTGCCATTTCCCTTTTCAGGGGATATTCCCGACCCAGTGATCTAACTCACATCTTCACATCTCCTTAATTTCAGGCTGATTCTTTACTACTAAGACACCAGGGAAGCCCAATGGATCTTACATATGCGTTTGTTAAGTAATACATAGATGTGGTATCAGTGTAACCTATATATAAAAATCATGCAATGATTTTTTATTGCCTTCCAGTTCTTCCTCTTCGTAAAATCCTTTGTCATGAATCACTAGACAATGCCTCTATTATTTTCTTAGCACTTCTTTTTCCCTCTTTAATCATCTTGCTTTGCTTCTGATAGTGATGCTGAATACTCATCATATCTAGAATGTTGCAAGTTCACATATTACCAAGAACTCTGTTTCTCGTAAAATAATGAAGATCAGTTTTTAAAGTATAGAGTGTCCGTATCAACTTTAAGTTCAAAAAACACTATTTTCTATTCAATATAATGTATAGCAGAAGAATTTTGGATGTGACTCTTCCATATCCTGCTCTACTTCATATCTTTTTTGAGACTACTCATCTTTTCTGCAGAGTGGAATGTGCTCTAGATTCTGTACTATGGAAAGACAGAGGATTTAGAATTCAGATTTGCTTTTTAAGCTATATCTGACAGAATTATTTCTTAAAGCATGGCATGTTTTCTTCCAGTTTTCTGAAATTTAAATGAATTTTCACAACTACCTCTTTACAGGAAGTTAGTAATAGGGTTTCTACAGAACCCTGAGAAGACTCAGGTTCACTATCCCTGAATATGTTAATGATTGTTAAAGCCACTGGTGTTATATGTGGGGAATGTATTTATTTATATGTAGCTAAGTCTATTTTTATGTTTTGAATGTGTAATCTCTTTTGGATTTAATATGAATGCAAGGAAAAATTATGCTACACTGGTTACACACATTCCCTTTTCAGTATCTGTGCTTTACCAGAAATGATATGCAATGGAAATTTTTATTTAACTGTAGTCTGATGAGTCATATTAAAACATAAAGCTTTAGAAATGGGGGAAGGTATAATGACATAAAATTATTTTCATGTTTTAGTATCAAATTATTTTCATGTTTTAGTATCAAATTATTACCTAGTAAACTAAACTGAAACCTTGATTTTGACTTGTCTCTCATGCACTGACAATGACCCCTAGTGGTGAGATAGACTGTCCATTAGGCGTTCATTTCTCTTGCTCCTCAGTTCTTTGTTTCTTCGTTTTTTTTTTTAAATACTGATTTGATTCATTATTTCAAGAGTAATAAGAAAATTAGGTAATTAAATGATAAAGTGAAACAAGAATTTTAAGAATTAAATTTGTTTCTGTTGCTTATTGCTGCTGCTGCTAGTAAGTCGCTTCAGTCATGTCCGACTCTGTGACCCCATAGACGGCAGCCCACCAGGCTCCCCCATCCCTGGGATTCTCCAGGCAATAATACTGGAGTGGGTTGCCATTTCCTTCTCCAATTTGCTGCTTATTATCTCTTAAGAAATATGTAGTAAAAGTAATTGACAAAATTCCTGAGTGAGTAAATCAGTCTGTGAGCCAGTACAAAAAGTAGCGTAAATATTTCTTATAATTTCTTATTTCGTATAAGTAGGGAAACTAAAAAATTCAGCACTTGAAGCTGTCATTTAAAATGAAGTTATGTTTGCTTTAGTAATTGTACCATTTGCAATTTATTTTAACTCTAAAAAATATGCATCACAGAGTGCTTAATCTACTTAAGTCATTACCCATAAGGATTAATTTACTTTAGACCTCTATAGCATTAGCAGTTTTTAAAAGTGCATTGTAAGACTTTCTGTATGGGAGCACTATAGGAAATTGTATTAGATGTTATTAACAAACAATATAAAATGGAAAACTAAGCAACTTTTTTTCCTTTCTGCTCCTCACTTTAATGACATCTTAGAATGACTCCTTAGAATTACAATAACATAAGATCTGTCAGCATTCAATGCAATTAATAATATTCGTGTATATAAAATATAAGATCATTAATTATTTTTATCCATCTAAAATATGATCAGGGGTTAATATGTTTTATTACAATATCCTGTCCTGCTATGACTCTTTTTGAGGAAATATTTTAATACTATTTTATTCTTTAAAAGTAGCCACTGCAAGTGGCTATTTTCAAAAGTTATGAGACCATAGTAGAAAAAATTAATACTATACATTGTAAAGAAAACATCATCTATGTTTATCTCAGGAGTTATTCCATGGAAAGCAGCTGTGTAATGCTAGTAGGTATTTCCACTATAAAAGAGTATATTAGCCAAAAAAGAGAGAAAGATTTAAAATGAATGAAAAGGCTTCTTTATTATAGATGCCTTACAGAACGACATGGCAACCCACTCCAGTAGTCTCACCTGGAGAATCCCATGGACAGAGGAGTCTGGTGTGCTACAGTCCAGAACACTGCAAAGAGTTAGACATGACTGAAGCTGACTGAGCACACACTGTACCTTACTGTCTGACTATCTGAGAAAGGGTTATAGATGTAGTGTTTTCCAAAGTAATCTAATGCACAATTTTGCATGCAGTATATAGTTGAAATAATGTAGAAAATACTGACCTCTGTGTTTCTTCAGATTCTTTGAATGTTTCATTCTCTGTGATTTCCACATTGTGTTTTTGCTGATTGTTGCTGTTCAGTTGCTCAGTCGTGTCCAGCTCTTTGCAACCCCATGGACTGCAGCACACCAGGCTTCCCTGTTGTTCACCAGTTCCTGGTGAACTCATGAACTCTTGCTCAGACTCATGTCCATTGAATCAGTGATGTCATCCAACCATCTCATCTTCTGTTGTCCCCTTCTTCTCCTGCCTTCAATCTTTCTCAGCATCGGGGTCTTTTCCAATAAGTCAGTTCTTTGCATCAGGTGGCCAGACTGGAGCTTCAGCTTCAGCATCAGTCCTTCCAATGACTATTCAGGATTGATTTCCTTTAGGATTGATTGATTTGATCTCCTTGCAGTCCAAGGGACTCTCAAGAGTCTTCAACACCACGGCTCAAAAGTATCAATTCTGCAGCCATCAGCCTTCTTTATGGTCCAACTCTCATATCCATACATGACTACAGAAAACCCATAGCTTTGATAATATGGAACTTTTTGGCAAAGTAATATCACTGCTTTTTAATATGCTGTGTAAGGTCAAAGACCTGGTTGCAGTAATGGAATAAGGAAGGACTCCCACCTCAAGTACATAAAAATGAGAGTCTCTCCTTGAAGGTGAATAGTTCTCAACTCCTACAGTTTATGGAAGGACATTTATATCACTTTAATGTGCCCCTTTAAGCTGTTACCTACAGTCACAACAATTTTACTCTTGTGTTTAAATAGAGATTCAGCTCCAGGGCAAATCTGAAGGACGCTGTGATCCTGGCCCTCTAGGACATAAGAAGTCATTCTTTTCTGTTAAGTGGCAACCAAAATGTATGACTTTATTATTACAGGAATTTACCCTTAACCTCTATTTTCTTCTAAAATGAATGTTGCCCTTCTTCTTTTTATTTATTTTTTTTAAGATGGGTACCCAGACTCCGACAACTGATAAAAAATTTTAAAAGCTGATGCTTTTCTATGGCAACTAATGAAAGATTTATCATTCCTGTAGCATTTACTTTTTGTACTGGAAATATTTTTCAAATGAATTAAGCCAAAATAATTCAGAATATTATAGACCTCAGTGTTACTTACATAATCTGCTTGCAGAGATTATTAGTTATTTTTCTAAAATAAAGTACTGATTTTTTAATGCCTTTAATAGCAATATACCCTTATGATTTTGCCCTCTAATAAGTTAATGCCCTACATTATCAAATATAGGATTTACTCACCGTCCACCATTGAAACCCACTCCAGTATTCTTGCTGGGAGAATTCCTTCAACAGAGAAACATGGAGGGCTGCAATCCATGGGGTCGCAAAAAGTATGACGTGACTGAGCACATAACACTTTTTATTAAAACTTTGGATAGTTACTTCGACTTGTGCTGTGAAGAAAGAAATGTTTTATATTACATTTGTATAATCTGCTGTAATAACATTAAATTTCTGAGAAAAAAAATATACTTTCAGGGAACTGATCTCTTTTAAAGGCATGGGACATTCTTTGTTGATGAGCTAATAGCTTCTCCATTATAGACCAGAGCTCAGCTTGTAGTTCTGTTCTGCAGAATCTACAGTAAAATTACTGTGTTTTCCAAATGCTTTGTTTGAATATTCTTTCATTGTTTTTTCAGAGAAACCTAGTGGAGTTAGGTTGGTAGACTTCCACTTGTTTTCAATTTGGTGTTGTATATAATTATATAGTATATATAATACTATATTAATATATTCCAATTATATTTAAGGGATAGGATTTGTTTATTTTATTCAAAATCTTCAATCCTGTGAAAATACAAAAAAAAAAAAAAAAGATTCTAGAGCCATAGGGCTATTTTCATATTTCAGATTGCAGCTGTATGTTTCACTTTATTTTTAATTGTAACTTTTGCTAGATACTTGGAAAAAAATCAATGTGGTAACATTACTTCAGGTGAATATGAAGAAAATGTATTTTTTTTTCTTCTGTTTTGTTTTATTTATTAGGATAATTAGTGTCATTTAACCTACTGTTAATATTAAAAAATGACAAGAGTTGACTTTAAGTCTCATTGGGTAGTATCTGTTTCTCTTTCATGAATTATTTTTAATTAGGTTCAAATGTTATTTAATTGATTATAGTTTCAAAATAATGTACTTTAATACTAAAACATTCAAATTTTATAAAATGAAGAGAGACTTTGGTCTTTGAAGAAGTCAACTAGAATTAAACTAAAAAAAGACCTGAGAATTAACATTTCAGTCATATAACCTTATCCAAGGTCCTTAATCTCTTTACATTTGTTTTCCTAGGACAAATATCTAATCAGAGTAAAATAATATTTTTTAACTGAAGAGTCATCAATTCCCCTAAACATATTTTTCAAAACATAAGCTTAATAAATTATTTATGATTTGCATATATATTCAAAAATACATGTTTTATATATTTAAATATATAAAATTCAAACTGAAATGAATATTAACAAGTTGACTTCTAAATAGAAAGTCACTCCCTTTGAGATATTGGACAGAAAAAGCATTAGAGTTCTTTTGGTCTATATATTATACATTTATGTGTGTATTCTTTAAGTTTCTTGTGTGTTTGTATATTAAATACTATAGACATGTAACAAACATATAGTGGATATATAAACATATACACCTGAATATGTCTATATATAAATTCCAATTTTATATTATTCCTATTTCATTGGTATCTTCTTCTTGAGTATCTCATTATCTACACAAAATCATTTCAAAATGCATGCTTCTGTAACAATTTTATTAGTTTATGTCTAAGCATTTATTCATGTAATGATAATGAAATGCATCATTATAGTGAGCTGAAAGAGTTCACATACATTCGTATATGTAGATACATGTACATCTTTTATTTCCTAAATTTAATCTAGTTAACTCATGTACTTTATCAGATTTTTAAAATTAGATATGGCAGGGGGAATTAATCCTGTCTTCATTTTTTCCTTTAACTGTAAAGTATTTCTGGACTGATGGACTATATGCTGATTTCCAGGGCTTCAGATATCCTGTTGTGGTCTACTTACGCATGAGTTTAATCATCAGTATCTTCTAGTTGGGCCATTGTAGGATTGAAAATTTACCTTTTCTTTTCCCTTTCAGAGCCATTACCACCTGCTTTCATCTCCCTGATATCTACTTACCATAACTGGCTCTAACTGTCTCTGCATTAGTCAAGCTCACAATAATTCAAACAAGCCTACATGCAGCAGAATAAAAATGCCATTCCTTTACTAAAACATTTTCCAATTGGTAGTGTTCATACTCTGCATAAACAGTTCCTGTTCATCTCTCTCTTCCATGGTATCTCACTAAAAATAACCCCTGACAACTTAATATATCTCAGACTAACTCATCTAATTAGTCTGCCAAGAATCTGACATTTTTACCTTCTGTTCCTTTATTTATGCATATATATGTTCTTTCCCTCAAATTACCTTCAAGGCATTGATCAGCTAATTCCCATCAGAAAATCTGATTAACTGTCTTCACCTATTGTTCAGGATGTTAAACCAGTGTATACTTTCATATGTATACAAAGTATTAATATTTTACTATTTTATAAATGAAGATACTACAGATCAAAGGAGAACAATAAAGCTATTCATCCAAAGTCTCATGCACACTATCTAAAATAATTTGCATTCTTTTGATAAGTATATTTTAATGGAATTAGCACTCAAAGAATTTACTTACATATATTGCATGGGACCCCAAACAATATTTCAGTCACTTGAAACAATAGCTTGTTTTTGGTTAGTTGTTGTCATTCAGTCACTCAGTTGTGTCTGACTCTACAGTCCTATGGACTGCAGCACACCAGGCTTTCCTGTCCTTAACTATCTCCCAGAATTTGCTCAAAGTCATGTCCATGGAGTCACTGATGCCATCCAACCATCTCATCCTCTGTTGCCCCCTTCTCCTCTTGCCTTCAATCTCTCCCAGCACTAGAATCTTTTCTAATGAGTTGGCTGTTTACATCATGTTGCCACAGTATTGGAGCTTCAACTTCAGCATCAGTTCTTCGAGTGAATATTCAGGGTTGATTTCCTTTAGAATTGACTCATTTGATCTCCTTGCTGTCCAAAAGACTCAAGAGTCTTCTCCAGCACCACAGTTCAAAAGCATCAGTTCTTCAGAACTCAGCCATTTTTATGGTCCAATTCTCATATCCATACAAGATTACTGGGAAAACCATAGTGTGTTACTGATCCTGTTTCAGTGCCAATTGACTGACTATATATTATTGTGTGTACTGTTCATTGAACCCAAGGTAGGCAAGGCACTGGCTAAGAGGCTGGAAGAAGACTTCAGGAGTTGTAGGAACTGCCAACACATTTATTCTCTCCTGGCTAGCACATCAGCTATAACATGACCTCTCTCCTGGCTGATATAGCTGCTGTAGCAGCAGCAATAATATAGCCATAACATAGCCTCATATAACATATTCATGATGCTGTTCCAATGTAGCCTCAATGTAGCAGCAGTAAGGGCTTTCATGGTGAAACTCATACAGGCATAACCCACAAAGTAGGCCGTGATCAAGTGAGTTCTTCGTGATGCACACATGCAGTTCTGTAAATGATCTCAGACACTAAACAACTTTACAAAATCATTGTTTACAACTTCCCTGGTGGCTCAAGGTTAAAGCGTCTGCCTCCAATGCGGGACACCCGGGTTCGATCCCTGGCTCGGGAAGATCCCCTGGAGAAGGAAATGGCAATCCACTCCAGTATTCTTGCCTGGAGAATCCCATGGACAGAGAAGCCTAGTAGATTACAGTCCACGGGATCGCAGAGTCGGACACGACTGAGCGACTTCACCTTCAGAGCAAGAGGGCATGAGCGTGTGGAGCGAGAGAGCCTGACTGGTGCCATCTTGTTAATTTCCTCATACATAGCTTTGGGCAAATGGACGTTTTTCCACAAACAATTTCTCTGCTTTTTAATATGCTGCCCATGTTGGTTATAGCTTTTCTTCCAATGAGCAAGCATCATTTAACTTCATGGCTTTAGTCACCATCCACAGTGATTTTGGAGCCCAAGAAAATAAAATCTGCCACTGTTTCCATTTTTTCCCCACCTATTTGCCATGAAGTGATAGGACCAGATGCCATGACCTTAGTTTTTTGAATGTTGAGCTTTGAACCTGGTTTTACATTCTCTTCTTTCACCTTCATCAAGAGGCTTAATTCCTCTTCGCTTTCTGCCATTATGGTTGTGTCTGCATATCTGAGTTTATTGATATTTCTCCTGGAAATTTTGATTCCAGCTTGTGTTTCATCTAGCCTGGCATTTCACATGTGTACTCTGCATATAAGTTAAATAAGCAGAGTGACCTGCATATAGGTTACACAGGAGGAAGGTATGATAGTCTAGTATTCCCATCTCTTGAAGAATTTTTCACAGTCTGTGGTGATCCACACAATCAAAGCCTTTAGACTAGTCAATGAGGCAGAATTAGATGTTTTCTGGAATTCCCTTGCATTTTCTATGATCTAGAAGATTGGCAATTTGATCTCTGGCTCCTTTGCCTTTTCTGAATCCAGCTTGTACATCTGAAAGTTCTTGGTTCACATACTGTTGAAGCCTATCATGAAAGATTTTGAGCATTACTTTGCTTTTGGTTGGTAAAACCTTTAATTTACTAAATGATTTAAAACTACTTAAAACAGTGCAAAGAGCATCTTTCTTTAATGAACCATTTAAGAAGTTATCATACAATGTTCCTTCACTCTAGAATAATTCAGAAAATATTTTTATAAACAATGTGTTCTTATACATAACTACCAAAAGATCCACTAAAGCAAGAAATGAATACTGATATACTGCAACCATGTAAACATCAGACTTTTATTTATATGACCTCTGATGTTTATTTTTCTAATTAAATTGTGACCTAGTCTTGTATTTACTAAGGATATTTTAGAGAAAGCCCTCTCCATCTTCACAGAATCTCTTTTAAGTCTAGCACTTTCAGTTGGCCTTAAAACAATTATTTTTTTTGTATTTTTTCTCAGTGCTCTTCTACTTGGCAACAGCTTTTGAAGCCTCACTGCTCCATCACACAGTGGGTTTAGGGTTTGTATTGATTCTCTCAGTGGCAAATATGCCCACAGGCAGAGGTGTAGTTGAATAATTATATCAAAATATACAAGCTTAGGGGTAAAATGGAGAAGGGAAACTAAATTATTGGATGATGCTACCTTTGACTATGGTTGCATTTTTCTGTAAGATATTACAGAAAACCCAACAAATCTTTTGCCAAGCCCAATATATGTTTAGCACTTCTGAATTTTGGTACTTGTTATTAATTGTCCCCAGATGGGGCTTTTCCTCATATACTAAGGCAATGGGAAATGTGCAGCTTAACATTTTATTCATACATTTACATGCACACATATACATCCTCCTTTATTCTAGAGAGATTATACCTACTTATCCACTATCTACAAGATATTTAAAATATTTATCACAGAGAAAATGTCATAAAATTTAAAATAAACTAATAAAAATTAAGAAACAAAAACTCATGAAATGTATAAAAGTTAAATGAAATTTAGTTTTAAGGAAAAAAGGAAAATCAAAAGATGAATACCAACATTTATAAAATGAAAGAGAGAACATTGCATAAGAAATTATGCACAGTGTTATCTCTAGTCAGAACATGCCTAAAATAAAAACAAAATATATCCTACATGCATATAAAGAACTTAGAAAATAGAAAATCCAAAGATAACAGATAAAAGTTTGGTTAAAAAAAGAGAGAGGAATCCATTATGTAATCAGAAATGAAGAAAGCAGAAGTGAATAATCCAAGAAGTGATGATTCAGTTAAAATTTAAAATCAAATGTCACACCTCTAGTCAGATCAAAGAAAGATATATTGAAGGACACTCTTAAGGAGAACATTTCTTTAAAATGATCTTCATGCTGATTCATAATAAAATGGTGATTTTGTGATAGGTAAATTGCATATAAGTAAAACTTAGAAACTTTGCTGACAAATGTAAATGAAAACTGATATATCATTATAAATACTGTTTTTGAATAAGATTCATATGTGATTTTCAGGAGTGATCTTCCCTCCTGCAAAAAAAATTAATAATATTTAATTATTAAATAAAAAGTAATATAAATTGACTAACAATTATAATAATAATGTTTTAAACTTTAATTTGGTCAAGTTATTCTTAATTAATCTGAAATAATATATGCTTGAGAATAATCTAGAGAATATACTGATTAAAAATAAAAGGAAAGGGCTGAAACAGCAATAGAAAACTAATTAGCCTAGACTATAAAGAAACTAATCCAAATGTCCTAATTTTTTTGTTAAAAGCAGGCCAAGAATTTACTATTTTTGTTATTTACTATTTTTGAGATACCTATATGAACCAGGAACTCTTCTAGTTGCTAGGCACAGAGGCATAGGTAAGAAAACAGAGGCCCTGCTCTCTTGGGGTTTAAAAGACAATTGCAAAACAGCTGACAACAAATGAACAGATACAGCAAGTAATCTTTTGAAAGAAGAAAAACTATAAGGATACATATTAGAGAATGTAATTGGAAAGCACTAGGGTTACCTTAGCATTGAGTATCAACGTGGCCTTTATAAAAAAGTGATATTGGAGCTAAAATCTGGATGATTTGATGTCAGCCTTATCAAGACTTGGGAGAAAAATGGGCATTATGTTCTCCAGTCAGAGGCAAAGGGAAAATAATCTTGACATATTTGAGGGACAATTCAGGCCAATGTGGCTAGAGGTTAATGAAAATAGAGTTGGATGGCAGAAGAGGTGTTCAGAGTAGTAGAGAATTTTAGGAGTAGATATGGATAATCTGAATTTATTTAAATACAGCAAGAAAACAGAAATCAGGGGTATGACATAATCTGACTTACGTCTTAGAATTATTTTTCTTTTTTGATTGCTGTCTCCTATTTGTATCTATAGGGATACCCAGCTTTTGAGTTGCCTGTGGGCAGCTGCTAAATATTAGGCTGCTAAATATTTTCATTTTTTATCGAGATATTTTGCCATTATGCAGGGAAAAGACTGATAACAGAGTAAAGTATATTTTGAGATATTTTAAAAATTTCTGTTGATTGTGAAAATGATTTGAGAGCCTGTTAAAAAGTCATCCAAAAATAAGCAATATGTTTGTGATATCTCAAATGAGAATAATTTAGCACCTTTGTTATTTTTTGCTCACAGTTAAAATGTCTTTGTTTTCATTTGTTTCACAGATATAAATTGGTAGTATAAAAATTATCATAAATCTTTGTTAATGAATAGAATCAGAAGTAAATAAAAGCTCATAACTGTATTGTGCTTAATTTGCTTTTGACATCCCAGGTCTTTCAGATCATAGTATGTTTTGGAGAAAAATATGCTCTTAACAGCTTTAAGTTGTATTTTAATATTAGTAGGTATTTATTCAATGGGAAAGGTTCTATTTTAGGAAATAAATATTGAGAAACTAAGTACGAATTAACCAAATTATACTGAACTTAACTTTTTTCCCTCTGTTGTATGGTGAGGTTTATATGATTCAGCTGTGTGTGTGTGTGTACACACAGAGGTGATTCTGAATGTGCCTGTGTATGCTTGCAAACTTGATATTTGAAACAGACAATGCATTTGTCTGCCCAACAGTAGGTAGTTTTGTAACTCTCAAAAGAAAGATTATCCCATTAAGTCCTTTTGAAAAATAAATACAATCATCTAAAGTTTTATTTTTTAATAACTCCTAGGTGACTACTCATGTTTCATGTCTTTGAAAGAGTCAAAAAGGATCTCTGATGGAGTCTCTCCTTTCAAGCATTGCTCTGTAATACACATGTCATGTATGCTGAGTAGCTTTAGTCATGTGCAACGGTTACTCGATGGTCTGTACCCCACCAGGCTCCTCTGACCATAGAATTTTCCCAGGCAAAAACAGTGGAGGCGGTTGCCATTTTGTTCTCTTATATGTTTATGGTGCCCTACCATACTCTTAGTGTTTCCTCAAAGTGCACCTCTGCTTGCATCATACAGTTTCAGAAAGTTGGTGAGAGAGAAACTGGCACATGGTGCGGTCACCACGTTGCATGCCTTAAATCTGGATTTCATCACCTAAAATATGTGAAGCTTAAAATATTTAAATATTAAAACATCCTGACTTGTTTCTAGCAAAACATGAATTATTCAAATCAACAAATATTTTGTGTGTGAAAAATGCCTACTTTTATCAGTTCTTTATCTTCTGAGGTTCCAGAAACATGACTTTTTTATTTGAGTGACAGATTATGAAGTATATGAGAATGTAGAAATAATTTGTACAGCTTTATGGGGAGCTTGACTTGTGATGTTATAAAATTAAATAAACAAGTTCATTTTAACACTTTTTATGTGATTTATAATGTCTATACACATCTGTTGTTTCTGCTTTTCAGTAAACCTGCCAATTAATTTTTGAAATACAAGAAATATGCCCTCTTGAAGAGAAACATACACACCCATATACATTTTACAGAAAAAGAGTAATCCTTTCTATCTTAATTCTTAGATGCTTTGCAACTAGTACAAGAGAAACATTGGCACAATAAAATTCTATTGAGTACTGTTCTCAGTGTTGTTTTGAAATTATATTCTTACTACCAACATGACATGTTCAAATATATTGCATGAGTTTAAATGTGAAAGCAAGGGCTGGAAGAATTAGGAATGTTCAAACTGTGGTATCACTTACAATAATCAGTTTACTGACTTGGAGAAAGGACTGTATTCATAACACACCTAGATCTCTTGAGCTGTATAAAGTATTCTTCAGAAAAGTATTAGGATTGCATATTACTATAACTTCTTACTTAATAAAGAAATATATATACCAATATCAGTCAGCTCAGTTCAGTCGCTCAGTCTGTGTCCAACTCTTTGCGACCCCATGAATCGCAGCACGCCAGGCCTCCCTGTCCATCACCAACTCCCAGAGTTCACTCAGATTCACGTCCATCGAGTCCATGATGCCATCCAGCCATCTCATCCTCTGTCGTTCCCTTCTCCTCCTGCCCCCAATCCCTCTCAGTATCAGAGTCTTTTCCAATGAGTCAACTCTTCGCATGAGGCAGCAAAAGCACTGGAGTTTCAGCTTCAGCATCATTCCTTCCAAAGAAATCCCAGGGCTGATCTCCTTCAGAATGAACTGGTTTCATCTCCTTGCAGTCCAAGGGACTCTCAAGAGTCTTCTCCAACACCACAGTTCAAAAGCATCAACTCTTTGGCGCTCAGCTTTCTTCACAGACCAACTCTCACATCCATACATGACCACTGGGAAAACCATAGCCTTGACTAGACGGACCTTTGTTGTCAAAGTAATGTCTCTGCTTTTGAATATGCTATCTAGGTTGGTCATAACTTTTCTTCCAAGGAGTAAGTGTCTTTTAATTTCATGGCTGCAGTCACCATCTGCAGTGATTTTGAAAAATAAAGTCTGACACTGTTTCCACTGTTTGCCCATCTATTTCCCATGAAGGGATGGGACTAGATGCCATGATCTTCATTTTCTGAACGTTGAGCTTTAAGCCAACTATTTCACTCTACTTCACTTTCATCAAGAGACTTTTTAGTTCCTCTTCACTTTCTGCCATAAGGGTGGTGTCATCTGCATATCTGAGGTTATTGATATTCCTCCTGGCAATCTTGATTCCAGCTTGTGTTTCTTCCAGCCCAGCGTTTCTCATGATGTAGTCTGCATAGAATTTAAATAAGCAGGGTGACAGTATACAGCTTGATGTACTCCTTTTTTCTATTTGGAACCAGTCTGTTGTTCCATGTCCAGTTCTAACTATTACTTCCTGACCTGCATATAGATTTCTCAAGAGGCAGGTCAGGTGATCTGGTGTTCCCATCTCTCTCAGAATTTTCCACAGTTTACTGTGATCGACACAGTCAGAGGCTTTAGCATAGTCAATAAAGCAGAAATAGATGTTTTTCTGTAACTCTCTTGCTTATTCAATGATCCAGAAGATGTTGGCAATTTGATCTGTGGTTCCTATGCCTTTTCTAAAACCAGCTTGAACATCTGGAAATTAGTAAATCATAAATGGACTACTAGACTTTGTTGTCACATAGACTAGTTTGAATTGGTGCTTCTTTTCATATGCTCTTGGGCAATTTAAATAAATACTTTGAACCTTAGGTATTATAAAACTAATATGGGGCTCATAATTATGAGGTTCATGATAGTGGGTTTCACTAGGTTGTTTTAGGGATCACAGAGATTAGGCACATAAATATATTAGTACTTTGTCCACAAATATTGGCCATTGTTATTTTATTAAAGAAACAAAACATGTTATTAAATATTCTTAGTCCATTAAAAAGCTCTTGGCTTCCAAAACCTTGTTTCTAAAAAGTTTTATCCCACAATTCCTTTTTTTTTTACTTCCCCTATTTCCCATTTTTCTTTTCAAATTTATTCATTAAATGCATTCTTGCTGGTATTTTTGTACAAATGTATGTGGAACTCAGAGAAATATAAATTATCTGTATTTTCTAAATTTTCATACTCTATTTTGTCTGTACACATATCAAAATAATATTTAAGTAACAGTTGGTTCTTTTACAGCATTATCTCTTTGATCTTTGAATATAAACCTGAACGATATTTTGGTTTGCATTTCAGTTTACCAGTGTGGATAATATTGTCCTTGGTTATGCAGATAATAAGCAGCCCTTAATAAGGCTGGGCTTTCAGATTTCAAATCCAAGGGCTTTAGAACATTGCAAGCCAAGTCAGTATAGGAAAACTGCTATTTGAGTAATGAAATCAATAAATACTTGCACATACCTTGAATAGAGTAATATTCATAGATGCCAGTACTTATGTTACTTCTCCTTATGCAGATTGATTGACTGGGTATATTTAATGCTGTAATGGTTGAGAAAATTGAAAAGGAAATTTCCAAAAACTTGGTATCTCTAGTAATCAGATGAGACTATTAATGCTTCACTTTATGGGTATTCTATTTATTATTACATTAAACTCTGTGGTGATATAATGTGCAATAGAGCTAAAGACTGGAAATATGGAATAAATGAATACATTGTTCTAATTTACCTAATTCTTTTTCACTTTATTGTATGCTACTAAACTCAGAAAACATTTGCTTTACAGAATGAAATTTGAGCAATAGTTTCATGATTATTATTGCTCTCTTCTTTAATCTTCTTTTATTGTAGTTATCATTCAAACTGCAAAATTACTTTAAATTCATATGCAATATTACCATTATAATTGTATGAACAAAAAATTAAATATCATTTATTAAGTGCTTATAGTATATCCAAAAACATTTAGCAGACGTGTGCATGTGAATAGCTAAGTGTTTCATATATTAATACATTCTTATATCCTCTGTATAGCCCTTTTAAATATAGAGTTGTATCATTTATTATTAAAAATACAAGAAAGAATTTGAGACCTAAGCAAATTATCTAATAGTTTCAAGGCTCTTACACAGCTGCTCAGAGACATAAACCCTCTATGTAACTTTGAATTTTTAATTTTAAATCATTCATCTCTTATATATGTGACCTCCTTCCTTTTTCATATCCTGTGCCTCGTTTAGGAGAGTTTGGTGCTGAGTAGGCAACTGTAGTTGATTAAAATTCAAATAATAGTGTACTATGATTCATTCATTTATCAGATGATAATTTAGCACCCACTATAATTTATGCATAGAATGAGTTCGTGGCAGATAAAAATGAAACTACAAATACTGTTTTTGAGAAACTTTTAGTATTAAAGCAAAAATAAAATATATACAATAAGAGTGGCAATACAAAATTTATAATGGTAAATTACTTTACTATTATATGTGTGAATAGAAAGATTTCCAAAGTACTGTGGCCTCCTTTTACCAGTGTGCTTCCATTGCCTCCAGCCACACTTTTCAGAAGTCCCTGCACAGAACTCTTCAGAGGCTTTTACCTTTGGGGAAATCCGGTGTTGTCTTTATGCCTATATTCCAATGACCCTTTGTCAGCAGTAGCCACCGAAAGCAATAATTTTCTGTAGCTCTAGCACATGGTTTCAAAGGGCAAGATTTAACTACCTTTTGGAAGCTCCTCTACTCTGTGGATTAGTGTGATTTATGTTCCCTAGCTCAAAAGTTCTCATAGGCTGTTCTAGGAGTCAAACATTTATTACAAAATTAATCTTGTATATAACTAGAGAAAAAAGCATGAACTTGTGTAAAACTGAGGATTTTGTGAGGTTAAATCCATCCAATATGGGGGTTGAAAGTGAAAGTGTTTGGCAATCAGTCATGTCCAACTCTTGCGACCCCATGGACTGTAGCCCACCAGGATCCTCTGTCCATGAGATTCTCCAGGAAAGAATACTGGAGTGAGTTTCCATTCCCTTCTCCAGGGGATCTTCCTGACCAAGGATCAAACCCAGGTCTCCTGCATAGAAGGCAGATTCTTTACAATCTGACCCGCCAGGATAGCCCAATATGGCACTTAAAGAACATTAATCTCATGCTTCCCAAAATGAATTCAGGTTCCCATGAATGACCTTTCTAGAACATACTTATGAGAGCACTACGATGTAGGAGATAAGCTCTTCATTTTCACATTTGTGTGATAATACTTTGTGATAAAATTAATAACCGTGTGATAAAATGAGTATTTGTTTCAAATATATATAACTAAACAACAAGGATATATACAAATATATATCATCTGTGAATGTGTACTATTTGAGCTTTGTTTGTGTGTGTGCATGTATAAGTTGGAATATATAGGATATATTGGAATAAAAAGAGCGATAAGTGGATGGTCAAAGCTTAAAATAGACTATAAAGAATATAACAGGATAAAAGACAATTATTGTTAAAGAACAAAATTATACCCACAGGTATTTGAATAAATATAAAACTATATATATATTTTAGATACAGATATCCATATCTGTATGTATAGATATAGTTTTCTGACATAACTCTGAATGTTTTTTTATAAATATTAATGTTTGAATAAAATATTGAAATGTCTAGAACACAAACAAATTTAAAATATATTATTATAAAGGAGATATAATATTCAAGTTAATAAATCATCTAAAACTCAATATTATATTTAAAATTTAAAGTTCAAGAATATCTAGGTAATGAGATACATAAATGTATAAATGTTAAAAAATGAAAGATCATTTAAAAATGGAATGAAAATAAGAATAAAGTAGGATTAAAATAAGATAAGGAATATATATATATATAAAACTAGTGGATACAATTTTAGTTCTTTTGGCTTGAGTATCTCCATTAGGAGCACTGGGAAATAAAAGGATAATATATGTAATTTAACCTGGGGAGGAAGGACAAGACTTTAACTTCATGACTGGGGGAAAAGGGAGTGGAGAAAAAAGGGAATCTAGCCCTTGGGAAGATGGGAATAGTTAGGAAGATAAAGAATTTCAAGCCTAAGAACCTGTCTACCTTCCTCTTGATATCCTAGCCTTCATTTTCCCACAGATGCTCTTCAAGTCAGCTGTCAGGAACTGTGGAAGAAAATCAGGGCTCACCTTATCTATTGGGTAAAACCAAATTCCTAACAAATAAAGGAATAACTGATCAGCTTATTTAATGACTTGAAAAATGCAAATAAAAATAATGACAAAATTCAGATCTAACCTCAAGTAGTAGTATTATAAGTACAAAAATACCCGTGTTTGGTGATTATTTGAGGGTATTGTTTATTTATTTATACGGTTACTATCAATTTCATGGCATACCACAATACAGAAATAATGGAAAGGGAATTGCAATATCTAAAGAAATTAAACGGTTCATGGGTTAGAGACTAAATGGTGAATTACAACAGGTATGATCTGGGACCTTGATTGGAACCAGAACTCTTCACAATGTAGGACTTTATCTAAAGATAACACAGGCAAGAGAACAATATAATCTGTTTATTCTTTGCTCGTCTCTGTCAGATCAATTTTTTTTAATTTGTTGCTTTTTTTCATTTGTTTGACAATTTATTAATTGATCCTTACTGAACAACTGTGTGGCTTCCCTGATGGCTCAGACAGTAAAGAATCCACCGACAATGCAGGAGACCTGAGTTCGACCCCTGAGTTGGGAAGATTCCCGGAGGAGGGCGTGGCAACCCACTCCAGTATTCTTGCTGGGAGAATCTCCATGGACAGAGCAGCTGGGCAGGCTACAGTCCATGGGGTTGCAAAGAGTTGGGCACGACTGAGTGACTAAGCACAACTGTGATCAAGTAGTGTGGTGAAAACAAGGAATCAAGTGATAACATGTTCCTATATAGTTATGATCATTTCACATAGTGATGAAAACAAGAACGTAAAGCAGAATCTTTCTGGATTGTACAGAGAAGGGAAAATTACATTATAAAGTCAGGAAAATTTTCTATGAGGGTCACTTACTTAAACTGCTAAATGATAATTAGGAGTCAGTCATGGGAATGTGGGGAGGAGTGGAGATTTTATTGCATTGCATAGGAAAGTGTACAGGCTTAGAAGCTGGTTTGAGGAATGGAAAGGCCTGTTTGAATTATAGTGATTAGAAGGGGAATATAATAAACTAGGAGGAGAGCAGTATGAGATCAATCAAACAGAAAGGGATTGATACCAACAGGAAAAGCTATAACTTAGAAATGGTTTATAACTTAGAATTGTCTATAGTGTCATTATTGAAAGAAAAATGTACTTACTATTCAATCTCCTTTCATGCAAGCATATGACTGACTATAGAGTGTATTCTTCCAAAATGTATGGTAAAGATCAGCAGATAACTGTATAAAAGGTCTCATGTACTTCTGTTTCCGAACAGCAGAGGTCGGTCTTGTGTAAGTCCTCTCTGTGGTCCAGTGACCAGGCCTTCTCCAAGTGTACATTAGTTTGACTACTGACTTCCTCCTCCTACATATATCTCCTTGAACTGTGTTAGTGCTCCTGAGTCACCTAAAGTTTTATTTCTTTTTCCCCTCTCTGCTTGTGGTGTTTGATTTTCTCCCCTCTTCTCTAAAGATTAGGAGGAAAACACATACACACACTCAAAGTCAGTCAAATCAAAAAAGAACTTCTGAATAGAAACAGTGATTCTTCCTTTTGCTTGAAATTGTTGAACACCTTTATCATAATACTTAACCTGTACTGAGCACCAACTGTTTGTGGAGCACTATGCATGTGCTTCTTGTTTAGCCCCCCATCAAATAATGAGGTGCTTATACCATTCTCACCTGTACTGTTCATGTAAAGAAACTGAGGCCAAGAGTAGATGAAAGCTTGTCAATTGATCAAACACTTAATAAAAGAACCAAGATCGAAATGCAAATACACTGTAATAAAGGTGAGAACTCTGTACTTTCAGTATTTATGGCACAGTTTCTATCAATACACATGCATATGATCATAGCATTTCTCTTCCTTAATAAAGACGTTTCTGTCCCTCACCTTATGTTAATGTTCAAGTGAAATGCGTTCCACAAACACTTTGAACCAAACAGTGATTTCTCCTGTCAGAGGGGTTATTTGAATCCTGCTCATGTACTGTCTTAATGTAACTCTACTTCTGTCAGTGCTGGGTTAGTGTACTTTTATACGAGAGGAATTGAAAATGAAATGCTATGAAATTAATACTTGTACACCTTCTAGACCTTCTAAGCCTGGCTTTGTACTAAGATATCTATCAGATGAACTTCTGTGGTAGTATCCAATCAGGGTGGCAGTCAAGTGTGAGCTCTTGAATAAAAAAATATGTTGAAAAGATTTTTCTTTTTGTCTGCTAGGTTACAGAGATCAGAAAGGTTTTGGATTTGTCGCCCATTTATAATAGGATTACATTGTTCTTTCATGAGTGCTGTTTGAAAGCTGAGTTATCACCATGTACTGATAGAGATGAGTGTTTCCTTGTAACCTCTAACTAACTTGATAGTTTACATTTAAAGTATGTCAGAATTTATATATAGCCCTCTCCCTAGAATACTCAGCTTAAATCTTTGCTATTTATAAGTTCATCCTTTGTTGGTTGAGAGTAGTCCAGGATCAAATGCTGTTTCTATTAAGGCAAATGCTCCCATAGTTACTCACGTTAAAAGAACTGTACTTTTTTCTGAAGTTTCTGAAGTCACTATAATTAAACAGGCTAAATGTTATTTGTGATGAACTGCTAAGGATTGTATCTTGGAAACATGTTTTTGTCAATGTATTTTGTAAACCCAGTTCATTATTTTGATAAAGTCACTACTTGCCTCTACAGTGACTTTTTTTCTCTCTCTTTTTTTTTTACAGTGACTTTTCTTTTTTCTTATACTACAAATATCCTCACATTCACTTATCCCTTTGACCCTCTCTATCAATATAAATCTCTGAAGCAAACTGACTAAGGCAATAGGCTATTTCCTTAAGGCTAAAAAGATAATAGTAAACCAAATGAGTACTAGAACACAAGTATGCTGATTGTATGTTCATAGCTTAAATCCTTCTAATGGTTAAGGAAATGATCACAGCCAAGCTTAAAAAGTAAATATGTCTACAGGAAAAGCCTGGAGCTTTGTAGGCTTTTTGACTTTGGGTAAATCATTTCAAATTTCTATGGCACTTATTTTCTCCTCTCTCAGAAGAAGCAGTTGGGAGTCAGAGATTGTTACATTTTCTGTATGCTCTTAGGGGCTTGCCAGGAGGCACTAATGGTTAAAAAAAAAAAAAAAAAACCTGTCTGCCAATGCAGAAAGAGGTGGGTTTGATCCCTGGGTCTGGAAGATCTCCTGGAGGAGGAAATGGCAACCCACTCTAGTATTCGTATCTGGAAAATTCCATGGACAGAGGAGTCTGGCAGACTACAATCCATAGGGTCACACAGAGTGAGACATAACTGAAGTGACTTAGCACAAATGTTCTAAAATTCTATGATTTTATTTCCAGTTGAAATCAGATAATAGCCCTAAGCCTTTAAAATAAAATAAATAGAAACCAGTAAGAATAGTTAAGTCTTGGGATTCGGATACACTCCATACCTGGGACTGGGATGTACCTTTCTGAAGATAGGAAATGTTAATTTTGAATTTAATATTCTCAGTATCATTCTGTACCTTGCACAAATAAATGAATACATTTCTTTAAATTATGAAGATTCAAAACCAAAGAGGATGGGAGGAAGAAAGAATGGTATTACTACGTTTTCCATATTAAAAATAATTCAGTGCAGTTTTCATGAATCTGATTCTCCGACTTGACTAAATATTTCTACACTAAAGGTATCTACTTCATTGCTCTCGTGCTCTTATACAATGAAGTAGTTACCCTCTTGAATGTATATGTGTTTAGACAGTTGATCTTCAAAGAAGATAATTATGTCTTAAATTATTTTCTATTATTAAAATGTTACATTATTTAATATGTATATGTAAGGTGGGCTTCCCAGGTGGCACTAATGGTAAAGAACCCGCCTGACAATGCAAGAAATGTAAGAGCTATGGATTAGATCCTTGGGGTGGGAAGATCCCCTGGAGGAGGGCAAGGCAACCCACTCCAGTATTTTTACCTCAAGAATCCCATGTAAAGAGGAGCCTGGAAGGCTACAGTCCATAGGGTCACAAAGAGTCGGACACGACTGAAACAACTTAGCGCAAAGCACACTCATATGGAAAATTACCATCAGTTTATTGTACAAATCACAATATTACTGGTAGGTAATTAGATTATATGAATAATATGCATACTATTTCAAGCAGACTAGGATTCATGATCGTTATAAACTTATGGAGTATTATATTCAATTAGTAATAAAGAGTTTCCAGCAAGGGTCCATATAGTCAAAGCTATGGTTTTTCCAGTAGTCATGTATGGGTGTGAGAGAGGGACCGTAAAGAAGGCTGAGCACTGAAGAATTGATGCTTTTAAACTGTGGTGTTGGAGAAGACCTTTGAGAGTATCTTGGACTGCAAAGAGTTCAAACCAGTCCATCCTAAAGGAAATCAATCCTGAATATTCATTGGAAGGACAGATGCTGAAGCTGAAGCTCCAATACTTTGGCCACCTGATGCAAAGAACCTACTCAGTAGAAAAGACCTTGATGCTGGGAAAGACTGAAGACAGGAGGAGAAGGGGACGACAGAGGATGATATAGTTGGATGAAAATGGACACGAATTTGAGCAAGCTCTGGGAGATGGTGAACGACAGGGAAGCCTGGTGTGCTGCAGTCCATGGGGTTGCAACTAGTCGGACAGGACCGAGTGACTGAACAGCAGCAGCAAGACAGTTTCATGGCATGAAATTCTAGTGCTGTGCCATTTCTTGGAGTGAAGATTACTGAACCAAATTATTGAATAAAACACTTCTTAATACAATTGGAAATATGTTGACAGTAATACAAATATTAATGGCTAACAGTGTAGATTGAATAGTCCCTCCTCCATTGTGAATTTTCAATATGAAGAGTCTTTGATAATTTGGATTTATTTGAATACTTAAAGATTTTCAGATTGCCTATTTAAGGT
Source organism: Ovis canadensis (assembly GCF_042477335.2). NCBI lineage: Eukaryota > Metazoa > Chordata > Mammalia > Artiodactyla > Bovidae > Ovis > Ovis canadensis. Next base: position 19,596,743 of record NC_091266.1, read on the forward strand.
CTGTTTGTCATTCTTCCTGGCAATATTTAAAAGAAATAATAAGGGATTTGAAAGAAAAATAAGTAAAGCAGAAAGCAGACTAAATATAGAGGAGAAAAGTGGGGAAATAAAACTCCTTGTACAGTGGGTTTCATTTTGTTTTGATGCATTTTTACATAAATTTATCACAACTGATATTAGTAAAAATTACTAATATGTATCAAAAACTAAATGTGCAAGGTACATTATGTACTTTACCTCAGCTGTCATATTAGAACATCTAATTAGATACATTTATTATTCTTATTTTATAGTTAAGGAAACTATAACCCAGAACAGTTGAGAAAGTTGACCAAAGTCTCACAATTTGTGTCTCAGATGATAATCAAACCTAGAACATCTAAACCTGACATTTTGCTAATTCTTTTGATGTCATATTTTCCTTATATACATTGACAGTGCATCCCCATGCATTGGAGAATGGTTTGGTTAGATATTCTTCATGACTATAGAGTGTTCTCCTTCAATCACGGCAGTCTGAATATACAAAATAAAAATCTACACAAATATTTTGTTTCTCAGATCTGAGTAAATAGCCATTTCTCAATCATTGTTGGGAAGTACATCAACAGCTGTAAGGCATATATTCAAAAGTCATCAAAAGTTCCAACTAAAAATCAAAGGGAGAGATAAAGAGTTTTTATCATGAGTATTTCAAATTTAACTGTTTTGCATAAAATTGACAGGGATGTGGGCATGTCAATAGATTTTCTGCTCGATAAATTCTTACAATTCATAATGCTAATTATTTAAGATACTCAAATGCCATTAGCATTCTCTTTATTGAATATTCTTTTAATTATTTTTATTTTATTGCAAGGCAAATTTTAAATTATGGCAGTGCTTTTTCATAGGTTTACTAAACTAAGTTTTACAAGTACAGACATCATGTTTCTTTTGCCTAGTTGTTATCTCATTACCTAATATAGTACTTACCAACTAGCTGACGATCAATACTTGTGTGTTCAGTGAATGGATAAATGAGTGAATGAGAGAATTCTCTATTCATGCCCTTTCTCAATCCTTTATTTTTCTCTGTGAGATTTTAAATTATATGAGGAAAAACTATAATGTTAATTTTGTCATGAACACAATTTATATAATCATAAAATGATTATGATATCACTTTTTATTTTCTTAAAAAATAAATTCAGGTGAGCAGTGGTTTCTATCTTTGAGAAGGAAATGTATAATCTTTCATGTTTTCTAAAGGTAAGTCTCAATAACAGAAATGTACATTTTATGCTATATTTAAGAAAGTGAAATACACAAAGAAACCAGTACATTTATGCCCCTGTTGCATATGAAAGCCAGGATTCTTAGTGCACTGTTAGAATTTATTTTGAAAGTCACAGGCAGAACAACAGCTCAGGTTTTTTGAAGATATAAACAGCATAAAAAATATAAAACTTTGTGACCATATGACTAAGAGTTTCATTTGGAAATTCATTCGATCATTTGAAAAGTAACTCATAAAGAATGATGGAGTGATTGGGTAAGTGAAGGGAAGGCTTCCATCTTATGCTGTTTTTCAGTACTAAGGGCAGCATGACTTAGCATGTAGTAGGTATTCAAAGTTATGTGTTAAAACATTGAAAGAGAAAACAGAATCACAATCTATGGAAATAATGTAAAATGGAAATTTCTATGTATATTCACTAAGATCTTATTTTTCACCTTATGTTTAATAGGAATCTCTTCCTGATAAACTGAATAAAAACTGAAACTCTACCCAAAACTGAATTAATGAAAGTGATAGAAGGTAAAATAAATGCCAACTCTAAGTTTAAAGACATTTCAATAAAAATATTAGTACCATCTTAAAAATTATACTAATGAAAAGAAACATGTTATATATAGCATGAAAAGGGTCATTCCTAGAGTGGGCTTTTTGTGCACAGATTATCTGGTTGAATGTTTTAGATCTATGTTTTATTTTTTAAATTTATTTTTAATTGGAGGATAATTGCTTTACAATGTTGTGTTGATTTCTACCATACATCAGCATGAATCAGCTATTGGTATACATATGACCCCTCCTTCTTGAACCTCCGTCCCACCTCCTATCCCACACCACCCACCCTCTAGGTTGTCACAGGGCACCTGGTTGAGTGCTCTGCCTCATACAGCAAATTTCCGCTGGGTATCTATTTTACAATTGGTGGTATATATATTTCAATGCTACTCTCTCAATTCATCCCACCCTCTCCATCCCCCACTGTGTCCACAAGCCTGTAATCTATGTCTGATCGTTACCCTACAAATAGGTTCATCAGCACCATGTTTCTAGTTTCCGCATGTATGTATTAATATGATATTTGTTTTTCTCTTTCTGACTTACTTCACTGTGTATAACAGGCTGTACGTTCTTACGCTTTATTTTTTTTTAATTTTTATTTATTTATTTATTTTTTAAATTTTAAAATCTTTAATTCTTACATGCATTCCCAAACATGAACCCCCCTCCCACCACCCTCCCCATAACATCTCTCTGGGTCATCCCCATGCACCAGCCCCAAGCATGCTGCATCCTGCGTCAGACATAGACTGGCGATTCAATTCTTACATGATAGTATACATGTTAGAATGCCATTCTCCCAAATCATCCCACCCTCTCCCTCTCCCTCTGAGTCCAAAAGTCCGTTATACACATCTGTGTCTTTTTTCCTGTCTTGCATACAGGGTCGTCATTGCCATCTTCCTAAATTCCATATATATGTGTTTGTATACTGTATTGGTGTTTTTCTTTCTGGCTTATTTCACTCTGTATAATCGGCTCCAGTTTCATCCATCTCATCAGAACTGATTCAAATGAATTCTTTTTTACGGCTGAGTAATACTCCATTGTGTATATGTACCACAGCTTACACTTTAGATCAGTGTTTCTCAAACTTTAGCTTGCATAGGAATTACTTGGACAGTTGTTGAAATGCAGAATCCTAGTTTTACTTCCAGAGATTACAGTTCACTAGATTTGAGGCAGGGAGGTGAGTTTGCCTTTCTCTAAAGTTTTCAGTTGATGTTGATCATGCCAGTTTGAACATAAGACACAATCGATGCTACTTTAGATAATTTTAGACTCTTTAAATGTCTGTGTTGTGCTGTGCTTAGTTGCTGAGTTGTGTCTGACTGTTTGTGACCTGGTGGACTGTAGCCTGCTAGGCTCCTCTGTCCATGGAGATTCTCCAGGCAAGAATACTTGCGCTGGTTCCCATGCCTTCCTCCAGGGGATCATCCCAACTCGAGGATCAAACCCAGGTCTCCCACATTGCAGGTAGATTCTTTACCATCTGTGCCAACAGGGAAACCCAGGAATCCTGAAGTGGGTAGCCTATCACTTTTCGGGGTATCTTCCCAACCCAGGAATCAAACCGAGGTCTCCTGCATTGCAGGCAGCTGCTATACCAGCTGAGCTACTAGGGAGACCCCTTTAAATGTCTACTTTAATTCAAATCCACATTTTAAAAATGTGTGTGTGAGTATAATTTTTTCCTCTACAAGCAAATTTCCTTTTTTTCTCTTACATGTAATTTTCTCTGTAAAGAGGGTAGCCTTATTTCTCTTAGAGTTAGGTAATAGTAGGCTTTTAAAGTAATTATTTTGTGTTTGTTGCGGGTCAGCTGTGGTTTGTTTTTCTTTGTCTTCATTTCATTGTATTGTCTGAAAGAATAGCCCCTGTAAGGGACAACATGTGTCTCATTGAAAAGGAAAAGTTATCATTGAAAATATGTATTGACTCTTAAACAATTTATTCAGAAATGACACATTTTCTTGGCCAAAGAAAGTCCTTTGGCAACTTCTAACACAACTGGTAGAAACATAACTTTGCCACAGAATGAGGCATCATAAGTGACTAACCAAGTCAGACACCAACTGGACAAGGAAATAAAATTCTCCCACGGGGAGAGACAGCAGATATTTCTGATGCTTCTCCTTTTGGAACAAATATTAAACAATTAGTTACTTATTACCTCTGTTTTTTAACCTCTTATTATAGAATTTGAATCATATATAAATATTTATTTTACCAAAGTGAGTTACCGTGAGTATGACTGATATCTTTGCAAATAATCTTTCTCAAAGATCAGTTCAGTTCAGTCGCTCAGTCGTGTCTAACTCTTTGCGACCCCATGGACTGCAGCACTCCAGGCTTTCCTGTCCATTGCTAACTCCTGAAGCTTACTCATACTCATGTTCATAGAGTCGGTGATGCCGTCCAACCATCTCATCCTCTGTCATTGCCTTCTCCTCCCGCCTTCAGCCATTCCCAGCACTGGGGTCTTTTCCAAAGAGTCAGTGCTTCACATCAGGTGGCCAAAGTATTGGAGTTTAAGCATTACCATCAATTCTACCAAAGAATATTCAGGACTGATTTTCTTTAGGATGGACTGGATGGATCTCCTTGCTGTCCAAGGGGCTTTCAAAAGTCTTCTCCAACAACACAGTTCAAAAGCATCAGTACTTCAGCGATCACCTTTCTTTACAGTCCAACTCTCATATCCATACATGACTACTAGAAAAAAAAAAAAAAAAAAAAAACTTTGACTAGACCAAACTTTGCTGGCAAAGTAATGTCTTTGCTTTTTAATATGCTGTCTAGGTTGGTCATAAATTTTCTTCCAAGGAGAAGCATCTTCTAATTTCATGGCTGAAGTCAACATCTGCAGTGATTTTGGAGCCCCCCAAAAATAAAGTCTGTCACTGTTCCCATTGTTTCTTCATCTATTTGCCATGAAGTAATGGGACTAGATGCCATGATCTTTTGCACTCTCCTCTTGCACTTTCATCAAGAGAATCATTAGTTTTTCTTCCTTTTCTGCCATAAGTGTGGTGTCATCTGCATATCTGAGGTTATTATTTCTCCCAGAAATCTTGATTCTGGTTTGTGCTCCATCCACTCTAGCGTTTTTCATAATGTACTCTGTATATAAGTTAAATAAGCAGGGTAACAATATGCAGCCTTGACATAAACCATTCCCAATTTTAAACCAGTCTGTTGTTCCATGTCCAGTTCTAACTGTTGTTTCCTGACCTGCATACAGATTTCTCAGGAGGCAGGTCAGGTGCTCTGGTATTCCCATCTCTTTAAGAATTTTCCACAGTTTATTTTGATTCACACAGTCAAAGGCTTCGGTATAGTCTATAAAGCAGAAGTAGTTGTTTTTCTGGAACTCTCTCTCTCTTTTGATTATCCACCCTTTGCTGGCAATTTGATCTGTGATTCTTCTGCCTTTTCTAAATCCAGCTTGAACTGTTGCACCCTGGCTTGGATATTTTTGAGCATTTCTTTGCTAGCATGTGAGATGAGTGCAGTTGTGCAGTAGTTTGAACATTCTTTGGCATTGCCTTTCTTTGGGATTGGAATGAAAACTGACGTTTCTAGTCCTGTGGCCATTGCTGAGTTTTCCAAATTTGCTAGCCTAGTGAGTGCAGCACTTTCACAGCATCCTCTTTCAGGATTTGAAATAGCCCAACTGAAATTCCATCACCTCTACTAGCTTTGTTTGTAGTGATGCTTCCTAAGGCCCACTTGACTTCGTATTGCAGGATGTCTGGCTCTAGGTGAGTGATCATACTATTGTGATTATCTGGGTCATGAGATCTTTTTTGTATAGATCTGTGTATTCTTGCCACATCTTCTTAACATCTTCTGCTTATGTTATATCCATACCATTTCTGGACTTTATTGTGCCCATCTTTGCATGATAAATGTTCCCTTGGTGTCTCTCATTTTCTTGAGGAGATCTCTAGTCTTTTGCATTCTATTGTTTTCCTCTATTTCTTTACATTAATCACTGAGGAAACCTTTCTTATCTCTCCTTGCTATTCTTTGAAACTCTGCATTCAGATGGGTTTATCTTTCCTTTTCTCCTTTGCCTTTTGCTTCTTTTCTTTTCACAGCTATTTGTAAGGCCCCCTTAGACAACTATTTTGCCTTTTTGCATTTATTTTTCTTGTGGATGGTCTTAATCCCTACCTCCTGTACAATGTCAGGAACCTCCGTCCATAGTTCTTCAGGCACTCTGTCTATCAGATCAAATCCTTGAATCTATTTGTCACTTCTACTGTATAATCGTAAGGCATTTAATTTAGGACATACCTGAATGGTCTACTGGCTTTCCCTACTTTCTTCAATTTAAGTCTGAATTTGGCAATAAGGAGTTCATGATCTGAGCCACAGTCAGCTCCTAGTCTTGTTTTTTTTGGCTCTATAGAATGTCTCCATCTTTGGCTGCAAAGAATATAATCAATCTGATTTTGGTGTCGACCATCTGGTGATGTTCATGTGTAGAGTCTTCTCTTGTATTGTTGGAAGAAGGTGTTTGCTATGATCAATGTGTTCTCTTGGAAAACTCTATTAACTTTTGCCCTGCTTCATTCTGTACTCCAAGGCCAAAGCTGCCTGTTTACTCCAGGTGTCTATTACTTCCTGCTTTTGTCTTCCAGTCCCCTATAATGAAAAGGACATCTTTTTTGGATGTTAGTTCTTGAAGGTCCATTCAGCTTCAGCTTCTTCAGCATTACTTGCCAGGGTATAGTCTTTGATTACTGTGATATTGAATGGTTGACCTTGGAAATGAACAGATCATTCTATCATTTTTGAGACTGTATCCAAATACTGCATTTCGAATTCTTTTGTTGACTATGATGGCTAATCCATTTTTTCTAATGGATTCTTGCCCACAGTAGTAGATATTATGGTGATAGAAGTTAAATTCACTCATTCCAGTCCATTTTAGTTCGTGATTCCTAAAATGTCGATTTTCACTCTTGCTATCTCCTTTTGACCAGTTTCAATTTGCCTTGATTCATATACCTAACATTCCAGATTCCTATGCAATATTGCTCTTTACAGCATTGGATTTTACTTCCATCTCATCACATCCACAACTGGGTATTGTTTTTGCTTTGGCTCTGTCTCTTCATTCTTTCTAGATTTAATTTTCCACTGATCTCCAGTAGCATATTGGGCACCTACCAACCTGGGGAATTCATCTTTCATTGTCCTATCTTTTTGCCTTTTCATACTATTCATGGGGTTCTTAAGGCAAGAATACTGAAGTGGTTTGCCATTCCCTTCTCCAGTGCACCACATTTTGTCAGAACTCTCCTCCATGACCTGTCCATCTTCGGTGACCCTACACAGCATGGCTCATAGCTTCACTGAGGTAGGCAAGGCTGTGGTCCATGTGGTCAGATTGATTAGTTTCTGTGATTGTGGTTTTCAGTCTGTCTACTCTCTGATGGAGAAGGATAAGGGGTTTAAGGAAGCTTCCTGATGGGAGAGACTGACTGAGGGGGAAACTGGGTTTTGTTCTGTTGGGTGGGGCCATACTCAGTGAATCTTTAATCCAATTTTCTTTTGATGGGCATGGCTGTGTTCCCTCCCTGTTTTCTGACCTGAAACCCAACTATGGTGGAGGTAATGAAGATAATGGCAACCGACTTCAAAAGGCTCCATGCACTCACTGCTGCACGCAGTGACCCAACCCTGCAGCAGGCCACTGCCAACCCATGCCTCTGCTGGAGACTCACAGATGCTCATGGGCAAGTCTGGATTAGTCTCTTGTGGGTCACTGCTCCTTTCTCTTGGGTCCTGGTACACAGAGATTTTGCTCGTCCCCTCCAAGAGCCTATTTCCCCAGTCCTGTATAAGTTCTGGCAGCTCTATGGTGGGGTTAATGTCCAAGAGGGCTTATGCCATGCCCAGGTCTACTGCACCCAGAGCCTCTGCCCCTGCAGCAGTCCACTGTTGGCCCGTACCTCCACAGGAGACACTCAAACACAGGTCTGTCTCAGTCTCTGTAGGGTCTCTGGGTCTTGGTGTGCAAAAGGTTTGTTTGAGCCCTTTGAGCATCTCTGGTGGGTATAGGGCTTGATTCTAAATGCAGATTTGTCCCTTCTCCCATCTTGCTGGGGCTTCTCCTTGGCCCTGAACGTGGGGTATCTCCTCAGTCCAGCTCCTCATAGCTGCTGCTCGAGTCCTGGGCAGCTGCCACTCCAGTGTCTATCATGTTGCCGGGGCTTCTCTGCCCTTGGACGTGGGGTATCTCCTGAAAGTCATTCCAGTGCCGCCCCAAAGATCAGATATTTATATTTATACAGATGTAGTAAGTTCGCTTGAAAAACATGCTCTTTATTTTCAACTAATAATGCTTTAGCTTTTCAAAGTTTGAAGACAATGGAGCATGACACTTTTGATGAGAATTTGTTATATAACATTTTGTTTCTTCATGTAATTTACTAAAACATTTCTAACAAATCTTAAATACCCAACTAGCATGAGACTGTCTAGATAGTAAAGGAAGGAGAAAAGAGTGCTGCAAGCTGTCATATTTTACTAAGAACAACACTGAATATAGAAGACATTGTCATTTTAAAAGAGCCATTTGCCTTTGCTTTTGACCTTATTATTTTAAATTAATAATGTGTTGGTATGTAACCTATATGACCCTAGTCATGTAAGACATCAGGAAATCACAATGATGTGATGCTATAGGAAGCTGATGAACCCATATTATTAAATTGTAAAAAAAAAAAAAAATAATAATGGCTTTCTGCACTACTTCTTCACATACTCTTCACTCTGTAAGTTCTTCAATTAAATTTCAATAAAAATATTAAATCCAAAGTGGTTTTGAATTCCTCATCTGCCTTTTGTAAAGTGATTCCGTTTCTGTGCTGTGGGAACTACTTATGTTGCTAAGTATGTTGCTGAATCTGCAACTATAATGAAGTCAACAGTCTGGAAATTTTCTCAGATCTAGATAATTTAATGTAATTTTTTTCTTTTTTTGCCTTTTCATAGCCCTGTATTTTATTAAGTGCTTGTTAAAATTAGGGTTGACTTCCTTTTTTTCTATTAGACCTAATGTGATTTCTTACAAAATACAATATGACTTACAATTATGCAGAGTTTTAGAATCAGTTAAAAGAGGTTGCTATTACTCTTTTGTTCTCTATTTAAAACATTAGTACACACAACTTAAATATCACCCTCAGAGGTTTGTGAAATTTCCGAGCTTTTTTTTTTTTTTTTTTTTTTTTTGACATATCTGAGAAGCTTTGAATCTCCTATTTTTGGCCTGATGAACACAGAATTTCATCACAAAGAGGTTTCTCCTTTTAGCGAAGGTAGTCTACTTCTTCTAAACTCTATCTTAAGGCAGAAATGAAAATGATTATCTATATGAGCATAATAAAACCTCTGTTACTTTCAAAATGGTTCAAGAGGAGGATGTGCCTAAGACAGTACTCCCAAAGAAAATAAGCAGAGAGACACTATGCTGTGTATGCCCTTGGCCTTGCTACTGCTCAACAAGATTCCCCAGAAAGGGGAGCCCACATTTTACAGCTATCATCCAGGGGCCATCTCCAAAATCTGGTCTGGAGGCCAGCAGGAGTTGTGACTGTGGCTTGCAGAATGGTATATATCTTCACACTTTTAAAGCTGCTGCCTGAGAATCTGGAATTTAATCAGCCTGCATTAAATGTTAAATAAGATTCCTCCATTTGGGTCACTGATAGGTCTCTGCCCACCTTCAACAATAAGGCCATATTAAGAATAAATCACGTGGTATATACAACCAAAGAGATTCAAGAGATAACCAAGAGCTATGGCAGGCTTAGTTAAGAAGGACCTGTACAAATCCACTCCTACAAGACTGAGAAAAATAAGTTTTGCCTAATACATAGAATCAAGCACAGAGAACCAAGCAAAATGAGGAAAAAGAAAAATATTTTCCTAACAAATAACAAGACTAAACCTCAGAAAAATATATTTTAATGGTATTTTTAAAAAAATTGGCATGTAGTTGATTTACAATGTTGTGTTAGAGTCTGTTGTATAGTAAAATGAGTCAATTATACATACACATGTTCCACTCTTTTTTTGTTCTTTTCTCATATAGGTCATTATGGAGTATTGAATAGTTTCCTGTGCTATTCAGTTGGTTCTTAATAGTTATCTATTCTATATATAGTAGAGTGTATATGTCAATCCCAATTTATCCCTCTCCCACTTACCCCATGGGAGCCACAAGTTTGTTTTCTATATCTGTGACTCTACTCCTGTTTTGTAAGTAGGTTCATTTGCACCATTTAGATTCTGCATATAAGGGACATACAATATTTCTCTTTCTCTATCTGTCTTACTTCGCTCAGCATGGTAAGCTCTAGGTCCATCCATGTTGCTGTAAATGGCATTGCTTTATTCTTTTTAATGGCTGAGTAACATTCCATTGTATATACGTGACACATCCTTTTTTCCATTCCTCCGTTGACGGAGATTCAGGTTACTTCCATGTCTTGACTATTGCAAATAGTCAAGTGCTACAATGAACATTGGGGTGCATGTATCTTTCAATTATGGTTTTCTCTGGATATATGCCCACAAGTTGGATTGCTAGATCATATGGTAGCTCTATTTTTAGTTTGTTAAGGAACCTCGATAATTTATCCATAGTAGCTATAACAATTTGCATTCCAACCAACAGCGTAGAAGGTCTCCCTTTTCTCCACATCCTCTTCAGCATTTATTGTTTGTGATTTTTTGATGATGACAATTCTGATTGATGTGTGAGGTGATACATAGTGTAGCTTTGATAGTAAAAGATCATAATGATACAGAGTCAGAAACTACAAGAAAAAAAAAATCAGAGCTGAAGAATACAGTAACTGAAATGAAAAGTACCCTAGAAGAAATCAACAAGAAAGTAGATGATAGAGAAGAATGGATCAGTGATCTGAAAAGAACATAGCAGAAATCACCCAACTGGAATACAAAAAGAAAAATAATTTAAATGAGGATAGCATAAAAGACTTCAGAGACAACATTAACCATATTAGCATTTACATTATAGGAGTCCCAGAAGGAGAGAAAATAGAGAAAGGAGTCAAAAACTTATTTGAAAAAATAATGTTTAAAATCTTCTCTAACCTGGGGAAGGAAACAGATATCCAGGTCCAGGAAGGACAGACAGTTCCAAACACTATGAATCCAAAAAGAACCACATCAAGACACATTATAATTAAAATGTCAAAAGTTGGAGAGAGAATTTTAAAAGCAGCAAGAGAAAAAACAGCAACTATCAGCAGATTTTAAGATTATATTGACTTAGATGTGAAATTGTATTCCCAATTTCCTCCCAAAAAAGAGAAGAGGAAAAAAATCTCTGCTTTCCTCCCAAATAATCTGAAAACTCTGCCAGAGCAACTCATAGGATATTTCAGATCACCAGCAAAGAGTTGATAAGAAAAGTCATGAAAATGAATGAGCTCTCAGTGGGAAAAATAGACAAGACAAGCAGAAAGTCAAGGGTGAGAATGCAATGCAAAACAAACACACAAAATAAATTATTTTTAGCTTTAATATATAGTCCAACCACAGATTTAATGTTCACGCAAATTAAATATGGCTTCTAGTAGTCTTCAGGGATCAAAATGCATTTAATAAATTCATACTGAAACATGAGGAGGTAGGCTGCACCTAGGATTTGTTCAATTATGCTAAATCATAATTGGCCCCTGCTCTGGCACTGCATTGACATAGCATTCATTTTCTCATGTAGCTAGTGCTTATGTGTTAATTCCCTGAGAGGCATGGCTTTGAATGACTTAATTTAATAAAATTAACTCTTTGACTTGCTTGGGTCAAAACAACTACCATTAGCACTAATGCATTTTGAATTACTATAGGGGAGTGTGTCCTAGTGTTCTATGACTAAAAAGCAGGCTTCCATACATAAATAAATAAAATATCTTGCCTTTACTCCATGTCTATAAAATAAATCTCTTGAAATGAAATGTGTATCACTAACTCTTCCTCTCTGTTAGTAATTTTTCAGCTTTGATGGGAGTGATCTCACTGTGGCCTATGTGACAGTCCAGTTTTCATCAACCACTTTGCTACTAATACTTCTTAAGCACCATTTTCAGTTTCCATGTCCTACCAAGATTTTTCATTTGCTAGCTTCTATTTCATACTGCTCTAAGTTTTCAAGACACCTCCAAACAGCCCACTCTCTATGTTAGCAATAGAGTTTGCTCCTGCTTTATGGAGTCAATGCTGTCACAATCTCACAAGTATATTCATTTCAGTATATTCATTTCTGCCTGGAGAGATGCATAAGCTTCTTTTATTTTGTTCTGAATTTCCAAGAGTCTTAACTTCATTTTTTTGAATCTTGCTGTGGCTACCGCTGTTTAGTCACTAAGTCGAGTCCGACTCTCATGACCCCATGAACTGTAGACCACCAGCTCCTCTGTTCATGAGATTTCTCAAGCAGGAATACTGGAGTGGGTCACCATTTTGTTTTCCAGGGAATCTTCTCATCTCAAGGAATGAACCTACATCTCCTGTACTGGCAGGTAGATTCTTTACCACTGAGCCACCAGGGAAGCCCTCAAAAGGCTATAATATCTTCTACTATCTCTGAATAAGTAAAGTACACAGCAAAGGCCAAACTTGAGAATGAATGGTCTTACAGTGTGTACTTTGGATATATTAGTTTGCTTGTTCATTAGATGTAACAGTATTGGGTAAGGACCTGGATTTATAGATTTCGCTGTTCTATTTAGGTCTTGGGGTATGAGTGTTCACTATCTGCTCTGTTCCTGTGCAGAACATGCGTGTAATTTAAAAGGGAAGAAGGACAGAATGTGATTTCCTGTAAGATGTCTCTTCTTCTGAATTCCAACTGAAGCAAAATTATTTTGGAACAACACAATTAATCCAGTTTGTTTACATTCTCAGATAAGAAGATCGATCTTTAGACAAAGAGTTTTGTTTAATGAAAACAACCAGGCTCAATAACAAAATCCATGTTGCTATTCTGCTTAGAATAGATTTGCCTGATGTCATTCCCAAACATCCGTGATTAGGAACACTGCAAGAAAAATAAAATGCAGGACATTCCACAAAATCATAATGGTTTTAATATCGGAAAGCAGCAGAAATTCTATTCTTCCTGTTGCTTTCAGAAGTAGGCTGTTGAACACAGCCATTGTGATTTTAGTTGCATTGAGTCAAAATCACTTATATTACTTTCATTTTTGCTAAATATTATCTCTAGTCACAAACTATATGGAAACTTCCTTGAAAGAAAGGAAGTAGATATTTTGTTATTGCTAAACAACAACAGTAATATTGTTATTATTAAACTTTTATCATTTTTCCTAAATATTAAGATTTTCAATATAGATTGATGATAACTGCTTGCTTTGCTGTATTTTCTTTCATAAGGTTCAAGAAGTTCAGTTCAGTCGCTCAGTTGTGTCTGACTCTTTGCAACCCCATGAATCGCAGCACGCCAGGCCTCCCTGTCGGTCACCAACTCCCGGAGTTCACTGAGACTCGCGTCCATTGAGTCAGTGATGCCATCCAGCCATCTCATCCTCTGTCGTCCCCTTCTCCTCCTGCCCCCAATCCCTCCCAACATCAGAGTCTTTTCCAGTGAGTCAACTCTTCGCAGGAGGTGGCAAAAGTACTGGAGTTTCAGCTTCAGCATCATTCTTTCCAAAGAAATCCCAGGGCTGATCTCCTTCAGAATGGATTGGTTGGATCTCCTTGAAGTCCAAGGGACTCTCAAGAGTCTTCTCCAAAACCACAGTTCAAAAGCATCAGTTCTTCAATGCTCAGCTTTCTTTATAGTCTGATTCTCACATCCATACATGACCACTGGAAAAACCATAGCCTTGACTAGACGGACCTTTGTTGGCAAAGTAATGTCTCTGTTCTTAAATATGCTATCTAGGTTGGTCATAACTTTTCTTCCAAGGAGTAAGCGTCTCTTAATTTCATGGCTGCAGTCACCATCTGCAGTGATTTTGGAGCCCATAAAAACAGTCTGATACTGTTTTCACTGTTTCCCCATCCATTTCCCATGAAGTGATGGGACCAGATGCCATGATCTTAGTTTTCTGAATGTTGAGCTTTAAGCCAACTTTTTCACTCTCCACTTTCACTTTCATCAAAAGGCTTTTAAGTTCCTCTTCACTTTCTACCATAAGGGTGGTGTCTTCTGCATTTCTGAGGTTATTGATATTTCTTCCAGCAATCTTGATTCCAGTGTTTCTCATGACATACTCTGCATATAAGTTAAATAAGCAGGGTGACAATAGACAGCCTTGACGCACTCCTTTTCCTATTTGGAACCAGTCTGTTGTTCCATGTCCAGTTCTAACTGTTGCTTCCTGACCTGCATATAGGTTTCTCAAGAGGCAGGTCAGGTGGTCTGGTATTCCCATCTCTTTTAGAATTTTCCACAGTTTACTGTGATCGACACAGTCAAAGGCTTTAGCATAGTCAATAAAGCAGAAATAGAGATTTTTCTGGAAATCTCTTTCTTTTTCAATGATCCAGCGGGTGTTTGCAATTTGATCTGTGGTTCAAACACATAACATTTTAATTAAAATATTAACAAGTTAAATAGAAATTTCTTTAATCATATTGGTTTATATAGGATGATAGATTTAGGGTTAGGATTAAATATTAGTAGAACAAAACATTTTATTTTTGCCTGGAAAATACCATGGGCAGAAGAGCATGGCGGGCTACAGTCCATGAAGTTGCAAAGAATTGGATACGACTGAATAACTGACCACATTCAGTTTTAACATACAACACAAATATTCAAGCATACGTTTAATGATATGAAAATAATGTTTATGTAATAATGATTAGATTACTAATTAATATGATAAAGTAATCTACTGGTATCTGTTCTCTGTGTTATTTTGAATTTCTTATTTCAAATTTATCATCTAAAGAACATGGGAATTACTTCACAACATTGATCCAGTCATTTCTCTATGCAGATACAAATAGAGTAGAAGTAAAATGAGGAAAAATTCATATAAATAAGATTTACTTAGAATTATATTTAATTTTCCTTTACAGGACATGAGACTAAAATGAAAGTGTGTTGAGCTTCTGAAGTATTATTTCTTAAGATATTATTGTCTAAAGTAGTTTTTGTCTTTTCGAATAGCATTGTTCTTAAAGATCATGTGTATGTGTACATGTAAATGTTTAAACCATAATTTTCAGTTGTATACAGTATGATCTGACTCCTTTCCTATAGAAAACAAAATAAGGAAAAATAGCATGTTGATTCCTCCTATTCTTTCTTTCCTCCTAAACTTTTATTTTCAATTATATTATTCAGCTGCTTCTCAAATCTCTGCATTGGAAAGTTCCACTCCTTAGACATTTAAAACAGAAGAAAAGTTGGTACTGCATTTCCAATCCAGTCTTGTTAGAACCACCAGGCGAATGTACTCACCACTTTCACTTTGGGGGACGCCCATTTGTTTTCTGGACATGGTTTGGCTGTGTATAATATTCTTCAATTATGTATTAGACTTATATTGCTGCCATGACAAATTACAATCAATTTAGTGGCTTTAAAGAGTACAGATTTGTTATGTTACAGTTCTGTAAATCAGTGACTCAGTATTGGTCTCACTGGGCTAAAAATCAAGATGTTGGCCGGCAAGTTTGTGTTTTTCATTTCCTTATTCATTCTGGTTTTGGCAAAATTTACTTCTCTAAGGCTAAAGTACTAAAGTCTCTGATTTCCTTGATGACTCTCAGTTTGGGGTCCCACTTACTTCCTAGAGGCTTGCCTCTACTTTTTGCACATTTCTTCCAATATCTCAGAATTGGCAATGGGGCATTAAATACTTCCTTTCTCTGTAATCATAATTTATATTGAGCTTTTTTGCTCTATCTTTTCTTAAGCTTTAATTTAATGAATCCATTGTTCTGTTAAGCTCTATAGCACAGAACTGTTGCTGTTGTTCATCCACTCAGGTATGTCTGACACTTTGTGATGCCATGGACTGCAGCATACCAAGCTTGCCTGTCCTTCACCAACTCCCAGAGCTAGCTCAAACTCATGTCTTTAGTTGGTGATGCCATCTAACCATCTCATCCTCTGTCGTCCGCTACTCCTCCTGCCTTCAGTCTTCCCCAGCATCAGGGTCTTTTCCATTGAATTGGCTCTTCTCACCATGTGGCCAAAGTATTGGAGCTTTACCTTCAGCATCAGTCCTTCCAGTGAATATTCAGGGTTGATTTCCTCAGGATTGACTGGTTTGATCTCCTTGCAGTCCAAGGGACTCTTGAAGGAATTTTCTTTTAATTTTTCATTATGACGTCAAGTTTTAAATGGATCTATTTTAATATATTTTCATGAATGCTATTTGCTTACATATTTAATATATTTGCACGTTGCCATTTATTATTAATATTTTTCTTGCATATGTTGCATTTGACTAATTCTGCCTACATTTCCTTTAAAAAAGTGTGAGTGAATTCTGTGACTCCTTTCTTATCATGAGTTATTTAAAATTTGAAGGTTGGGTTGTGTGTTCTATACATTTTAATGTAAATCTAACACTTGCTGGGTTGAGTATGATCAATACACAGAGCCCTCTGTTTTTTCTTTTTCAGTATATCGGTTCAAAAGTCACTTTATTTTAAATAAAAATCAATCACTTAAAAGTACTGTAAATGTATCTCTCATTGAACCTGTCCTGTGTTCTGCAGTTTCTTTATTTCCCACTAGTGTCTCTGAAGTTGCCACTGTTGCTTTCTTCTCCATCTACTTTGGACTCTCACAGAGAGAAAAAGGCTATTGTATTCATTGGACCATTTCTCTTTAAATTTGCAAGTCTTAAAGAATTTATTAGAATTTTCCTAAATTACCATTTGGGAGAGGTGGGCCAATGGTTGAGAACTATGATAAAAACATCATCATCTTGTGGTCATTTTAATTTCAAGTTTTGAAAAGAGAGATTCTTAGAACTCGCTTCACTCTTTCATATTTACCTAGAGATCAGATCCTTACATTCATCTAAGGACTCATGTCTTTTCCTATCTATTAAATTATTCTTTGATTGTGTCTACTCATGTCTCATTTGTTTCAGTCTCTTCTTCAGAATCATAAATTATCATGTATTAAGCTCAATATCTTTGATCTTATTTCTTAAACTTATTCTTTCTGTATTCTGGTAGAACTTTGTAAGTTTGTCCCAACCTACTGTACTTCAGTTTTCTATTCTATATTGATTTTTTGGACCTGAAACTGATCTGTTATGACTTTGTTTTTATTTTTATTTCAAATCTCTAATTTTACTTTATTAACTTGTCCAATTCTCTTTTCACTTTCTTTGACTCTCAGCCAGTTCACCTTTATCTTTGTCTGGTGTATTATTTTAAATATTTCCTTGTTTATAAACATCCTGTGTTTTTTCCAAATGGAAGCCAATGCAAAGCAAATTAGGTTTAAAACATGTTTCTTTAATAAATATGCTTAAGTAATATATAAAATAGTACTTACATATAAATATTAAATAATATATATAATACTTAGATATTTGTAATAATGTTTATTTTTAGATTATAACATTTTTTTCAGAATTGTTTATTTTTTATTTCTTGTTTATATAGTTTATCTTTAAGAAAAGTTGTTTATCCATGTAGATGTTTTCCTAATGGCATGTTTGGAAACTTTTTATGAACTAGCCTTACTATCATTTCTGCCAGTCCCTCTCTAGATCTCTATAGTTGCCAGGTAGGCTTGTTCCTTAGACTTCTAACTGGTGATACAGTCTGCTTCATAAAGGAGAGACTATTATGCTCAGTGAAAGCTATATTTTCTTGCTGGGTTTCATATAGCCACTTAATTTTAGGCTTTCATTATAGGATTATTTTAATGCTGGTAATTCAAGATAAAGAAGGATGTTTTATTTATTTTTTAATATAAATTCATTTATTTTAATTGGAGGCTAATTACTTTACAATATTGTATTTGTTTTACCATACATTGACATGAATCTGCCACAGGTGAGAAGGATGTTTTAAATGATGTGCACTAAGTATATTCCATGGCTTGTTCTTTCTAAAATCCCTAGCTTCGTATCTATCATGAAATGTTATCTGGGTGCATTTTCAGGAAAGTTTAAATTTATTTTGGTATATCACAGTGCTTCCTCAGTGGGGAAATGTGTCTTTACACAGATAACTATACCTTGAATTCATTCTGTCCTGTTTGTTATTTCATATAACATCTCTGTAAAATCTGAGATATAGATGATGTTGTTTTCTCAGTTTCAGGGATGACATAGATATTTTCCTATTTTCATATTATTGTTATGATTTCTGAAAAGGTATCTCTTCTAAATTTATCTTAGCTAAAAGTTACAACAATTTATTTTTCTTGGATCTAATTTCAGAAAATTCAAATATGAGATCACTTTTCATTTGAGAAAAGAAGATGATCAAATTCAGAATTAATTTTTTAGCCAACTATTTTAAAACTTGAAACAGAGGCTTCTCTGTAGAAATTCAACTTTAATAACTAGAATGGAAAATAGCACTAAAAAGTTATAATAAATTAGTAGGTTTCTAATGTCAACAAAGGTCCATCTAGTCAAGCTATGATTTTTCTAGTAGTCCTATATGGAAGTGAGAGTTGGACTATAAAGAAAGCTGAGTGCTGAAGAATTGATGCTTTGAACTATGTTGTTGGAGAAGACTCTTGAGAGTCCCTTGGACTGAAAGGAGATCCAACCAGTCCATCCTAAAAATCAGTCCTGGGTGTTCATTGAAAAGACTGATGTTGAAGGTGAAACTCCAATATTTTGGCCACCTGATGAGAAGAGCTGACTCATTTGAAAAGACCCTGATGCTGAGAAAGATTGAGGGAAGGAGGAGAAGGGGATGACAAAGGATGAGATGGCTGGATGGCATCACCAACTCAATAGACATGGGTTTGTGTGGACTTTGGGAGTTGGTGATGGACAGGGAGGCCTAGCGTGCTGCGGTTCACGGGGTCACAAAGAGTCAGACATGACTGAGCGACTGAACTGACTGACTAATGTCAAATTAAAATTTCTAAACCTATTGCAAAGTAATTTTAAATTTTTATTCTATTACAGACTGAAATGTTTTGGAAATTACTTAAAAATCTATACAGTAGATCTTTTTTTAAAAGCTTCTTCTTTGGGTATGACTGAAAGGTCTCTATCAATATATATGGTAATGGAGGAGACTAGTAAATAATCAGATAGTGCAAAGTGCTATCACATGTGAATTGAAATGGAGTGTTGGATAGGAAGTGAATGCTAGGGTGAACAGTATGGTGCACATGATCAAAGAAGGTCTATGTAAGAAAATTGTATTTGAGCTGGTACCTTAATTATAAGGGGGTGGAGGGTGAAGACATACAACATGCAAAATGGCTGGTCTGGATATAAGGTTATAAAATAATTCTGAATTAAAGGAATTCGAGAAGATAGCACATGTGTCATTCATATTTAGCACTGAGTCTCTAAGAAAAGAAAAAGTAAAAACAACAATAATAAAGAAGTCTATATAGTGATTGAATTAGAAAAAGAAGAACCTGACATAAACTAGTTTTTCTTCTCCTTTCTTCTCATTCTTGATTTAAGATCAGTGAATTTTCACATTTGTGGAGTTTTCTTCTTTAGGCAGCTGTGGTTTCCTACAGATGAGAATTCAGTAACCCTCACTCCCAGCCTTGATATATAGTGATCATGTGGACTTCCTTCCAAATATCTTACCTTGAAACATTGAAGATTTCATCACACACAGGGGATAGATGTGCCACTGAACCGTGGGGTCCTCCTCCCACAGCTATCCCTCAGAGTAGGAATTCCGTGGTAACCCATCTATTATCAGGCTCCTATATCAGAAGGGGACAATTGTAGCTGATTGTTTTTCATCCAAGTCTCCCTTATTGAGACTGACCCACAGCATAAAAAAGCTAGTGGTTCTTGACCCTCCTTGATCAGCACAAAGTATTTTCTGATGCATGTGTATTCAAAACATTACATTCTAAATCAAAACAGTAACAATGAGCTTACTTCTCTCATGATGATTATGTACTTCAAGCAAATCTATTGTGAATCATTTGCAGAATATCTATAGAAAAACTATGCTTTGGAAAAACTGGCAACTGTTTATTATGTAATTATTGATCAAATGCAAAACTAAATATACACACAAGCATATGGATATAATGGATATATATTTATACTTAATTTTTGACATTTAAACAAGTAAACATGTATGTGTAATATGTATATATTATATATATGTGTGTGTGAAATATATATGTATGTGAGTATCTAAATAACTAGTTTAGGGGCCATTGGTAATCAGTAAGTTAAGAATCAATATTGGGTTATTTGACATCTAGTCTAATGTTCTGTATACTTTGTCTAGACTAGTGTTATTGTGTAGTCACATTGTAATTAATTTAATATCTATGTATGAGTTAATTTTTAAAATTTCAGGCAGGTTAAATAGTAAGGAAACCAAATTCTGAAGATCATGTGCATTAACTGTCTCAGAAAATCAATATGATTTTATAAGATAATCACTATGATAAGACCAAGGATCTTAAGGTTAAGATAAAAGATAATCAGCTTGATGCTAAATAACTATCAGATACAAAACTAAAACATGTCAGTGTAATGCAAATGATAAAGAAAACACAATAATTCATGAGAGTCAGGTATAAAGATGAAACCACCACAAGTTCTCCAGACGTCCCCCCAGACCAAGTTAAAACTCCAGCTTGTTGTTTTTAATTTCAGATATGTGGTCAGAAATGCCCTGTTGTAAAGGTATTATTGTATGTTTTTCAAAGACATTTATGATTAATTTTTAAAATTAATTGAGATTGTTAAAAATTGACCTATTTACCTAAATGTGAAAAGATAGGATCTCATGCTATTTTTCTTCTTTGTGCTTGGAAGGGATAATTCTTCCAGTCTGCTTGAATTTCAGCTACCAGTCCTATGAGGAATAACATTATCTCCTATGGTTCTATGAAGGCAAGAAAAATCAAACCAATTATTTCTCTCTAGTGGTGAAAGGTACATTTTCATTGCCCTATAGTTTTCTGAAGATCTGATATCCAATCCATGAGATACAGAATTCTGCTGGGTGTATATTTAATTAAAACAAAAGGAAAAAATGCTAGCTCAGATTTTAGTTCCTCTGTAGACAAACATTAATTAAACATAGATACTTAAGCACCCTTTAATTCTTCATAGGTAAAGTGAATTTTATGCAATTCACTTAAAATAATAGACAATAATATTTCATTCAACCCATTGACAATGCTTTTGTTCTTTGACTTTATTGTTTGTAGCTTATGTCTACAAAATATAATTTGAAATCACGTGGAAAGTGAGAATTAAACATTGACTAGTACATCTGAGAAGAGTCTTTTCTGGTTGGGTGCAGAGCGAGTCAGGAGAATTTATTTTCGAGTCAGAGCCTGAGGAGTGACTGAGGAAATATAGATGGCTATATCTTCCATAGCGTAGTCAGGGGTGAAATGAGGCCTGGACCACAAGCTCAGAGCTTAAATATTCTAGTACCTGGAAGTGGATTAAGTTTCTCTGTCAGAGTGAGAAACCATATCCTGTCCAAGCCAACACTTACAACTCAAGAGGGAATTCCACATTCTTAAAATGATACATGATACTTTTTAGGCAGTTTTTTTTCACAGTAAATAAAATGATGTAGAAACAAGCAGTAATTATTAAAAGAGTGAATACAAAATTTTGGTAGAATTCAGCTGTGAAGCCATCTGGACCTGGGCTTTTGTTTGCTGGAAGATTTCTGATTACAGTATCAATTTCCGTGCTTGTGATGGGTCTGTTAAGATTTTCTATTTCTTCCTGGTTCAGTTTTGGAAAATTGTACTTTTCTAAGAATTTGTCCATTTCTTCCATGTTGTCCATTTTATTGGCATACAACTGCTGATAGTAGTCTCTTATGATCCTTTGTATTTCTGTGTTGTCTGTTGTGATCTCTCCATTTTCATTTCTAATTTTATTGATTTGATTTTTCTCTCTTTGTTTCTTGATGAGTCTGGCTAATGGTTTGTCAATTTTATTTATCCTTTCAAAGAACCAGCTTTTGGCTTTGTTGATTTTTGCTATGGTCTCTTTTGTTTCTTTTGCATTTATTTCTGCCCTAATTTTTAAGATTTCTTTCCTTCTACTAACTCTGGGGTTCTCCAACTCTTCCTTTTCTAGTTGCTTTAGTTGTAGAGTTAGGTTGTTTATTTGACTTTTTTCTTGCTTCTTGAGGTATGCCTGTATTGCTATGAACTTTCCTCTTAGCACTGCTTTTATAGTGTCCCACAGGTTTTGGGTTGTTGTGTTTTCATTTTCATTAGTTTCTATGCATATTTTGATTTCTTTTTTGATTTCTTCTGTGATTTGTTGGTTATTCAGAAGTGTGTTGTTCAACCTCCATATGTTGGAATTTTTAATAGTTTTTCTCCTGTAATTGAGATCTAATCTTAATGCATTATGGTCAGAAAAGATGCTTGGAATGATTTCGATGAAGAGCTAACACCTATCCTACTCAAACTCTTCCAGAAAATTGCAGAGGAAGGTAAACTTCCAAACTCATTCTATGAGGCCACCATCACCCTAATACCAAAACCTGACAAAGATGTCACAAAAAAAGAAAACTACAGGCCAATATCTCTGATGAACATAGATGCAAAAATCCTCAACAAAATTCTAGCAATCAGAATCCAACAACACATTAAAAAGATCATACACCATGACCAAGTGGGCTTTATCCCAGGGATGCAAGGATTCTTCAATATCCGCAAATCAATCAATGTAATTCACCACATTAACAAATTGAAAAATAAAAACCATATGATTATCTCAATAGATGCAGAGAAGGCCTTTGACAAAATTCAACATCCATTTATGATAAAAACTCTCCAGAAAGCAGGAATAGAAGGAACATACCTCAACATAATAAAAGCTATCTATGACAAACCCACAGCAAACATTATCCTCAATGGTGAAAAATTGAAAGCATTTCCCCTAAAGTCAGGAACAAGACAAGGGTGTCCACTTTCACCGCTACTATTCAACATAGTTCTGGAAGTTTTGGCCACAGCAATCAGAGCAGAAAAAGAAATAAAAGGAATCCAAATTGGAAAAGAAGAAGTAAAACTCTCACTGTTTGCAGATGACATGATCCTCTACATGGAAAACCCTAAAGACTCCACCAGAAAATTACTAGAGCTCATCAATGAATATAGTAAAGTTGCAGGATATAAAATCAACACACAGAAATCCCTTGCATTCCTATACACGAATAATGAGAAAGTAGAAAAAGAAATTAAGGAAACAATTCCATTCACCATTGCAACAAAAAGAATAAAATACTTAGGAATATATCTACCTAAAGAAACTAAAGACCTATATATAGAAAACTATAAAACACTGATGAAAGAAATCAAAGAGGACACTAATAGATGGAGAAATATACCATGTTCATGGATTGGAAGAATCAATATAGTGAAAATGAGTATACTACCCAAAGCAATTTACAAATTCAATGCAATCCCTATCAAGCTACCAGCCACATTTTTCACAGAACTAGAACAAATAATTTCAAGATTTGTATGGAAATACAAAAAACCTCGAATAGCCAAAGCAATCTTGAGAAAGAAGAATGGAACTGGAGGAATCAACTTGCCTGACTTCAGGCTCTACTACAAAGCCACAGTCATCAAGACAGTATGGTACTGGCACAAAGACAGACATATAGATCAATGGAACAAAATAGAAAGCCCAGAGATAAATCCACACACATATGGACACCTTATCTTTGACAAAGGAGGCAAGAATATACAATGGAGTAAAGACAATCTCTTTAACAAGTGGTGCTGGGAAAACTGGTCAACCACTTGTAAAAGAATGAAACTAGATCACTTTCTAACACCGCACACAAAAATAAACTCAAAATGGATTAAAGATCTAAATGTAAGATCAGAAACTATAAAACTCCTAGAGGAGAACATAGGCAAAACACTCTCAGACATAAATCACAGCAGGATCCTCTATGATCCACCTCCCAGAATGCTGGAAATAAAAGCAAAAATAAACAAATGGGATCTAATTAAAATTAAAAGCTTCTGCACAACAAAGGAAAATATAAGCAAGGTGAAAAGACAGCCTTCTGAATGGGAGAAAATAATAGCTAATGAAGCAACTAACAAACAACTAATCTCAAAAATATACAAGCAACTTCTGCAGCTCAACTCCAGAAAAATAAACGACCCTATCAAAAAATGGGCCAAAGAAGTAAATAGACATTTCTCCAAAGAAGACATACGGATGGCTAACAAACACATGAAAAGATGCTCAACATCACTCATTATTAGAGAAATGCAAATCAAAACCACAATGAGGTACCACTTCACACCAGTCAGAATGGCTGCGATCCAAAAATCTGCAAGCAATAAATGCTGGAGAGGGTGTGGAGAAAAGGGAACCCTCCTACACTGTTGGTGGGAATGCAAACTAGTACAGCCACTATGGAGAACAGTGTGGAGATTCCTTAAAAAATTGCAAATAGAATTACCTTATGACCCAGCAATCCCACTGCTGGGCATACACACCGAGGAAACCAGAATTGAAAGAGACACATGTACCCCAATGTTCATCGCAGCACTGTTTATAATAGCCAGGACATGGAAACAACCTAGATGTCCATCAGCAGATGAATGGATAAGAAAGCTGTGGTACATATACGCAATGGAGTATTACTCAGCCATTTAAAAGAATTCATTTGAATCAGTTCTGATGAGATGGATGAAACTGGAGCTGATTATACAGAGTGAAGTAAGCCAGAAAGAAAAACACCAATACAGTATACTAACACATATATATGGAATTTAGGAAGATGGCAATGACGACCCTGTATGCAAGACAGGGAAAGAGACACAGATGTGTATAACGGACTTTTGGACTCAGAGGGAGAGGGAAAGGGTGGGATGATTTGGGAGAATGACATTCTAACATGTATACTATCATGTGAATTGAATCGCCAGTCTATGTCTGACGCAGGATGCAGCATGCTTGGGGCTGGTGCATGGGGATGACCCAGAAAGATGTTATGGGGAGGGAGGTGGGAGGGGGGTTCATGTTTGGGAATTCATGTAAGAATTAAAGATTTTAAAATTTAAAAAATAAAAAACTAAAAAAAAAATAAAAAAAAATAAAAGAGTGAATACAACCATTGCTTAATTTCTTATCTTCATTAATACATCTATTATATCATGTATTATGACCAAATAATTATAAAAATACATTGGGTATATAAGGGCTTCCTTGGGGGCTCAGATGGAAAATAATCTTCCTGTAATGCGGGAGACACGGGTTTGATCCCAGGGTTGGGAAGATCCCCTGGAAGAGGGAACGACAACCCACTTCAGTATTCTTGCCTGGAGAATTCCATGGACAGAGGAGCCTGGTGGGCTCCATGGGGTCGAAAAGATTCGGACTCAACTGAGCGATTGACTTTTCAAGGAATTCTCAAGGACTTTGTTGGATATACAAACACTAGCCACTACCTAGGTTCATTAGTTTGATAATTTTATCTGCTATTTTGATTTTATTGTTATACTCTTTCATACAATATATTCAGAACTTTTCTTCATCTTTGCTTAGTCAAAATTTACATAAGGCCTTTAACTGTTTGTATAATTATTCTTCCTCATTAATTGAATGTATTTTTATTGAGCATCTACTCCTTCCTGAGTAATATATGAGATTAAAAGAATGTAAAAAAAATGCAGTCTTACTCCTGGATTTTGTGTCAAGAAGTTCAGAAAGTAGAAGATAAAATGGACCATTAACAGCTAACTCTACCATAAAGTGGTGCATAGTATAGTAACATTCATGAACATGCTGAGAGAGCAATCACTTTATTTGGTTTACCAGGGAAGTCTATGGAGTGCATATTATGGGTTGGACTTTTCATCAATAGGAATTCTAAAAATGAAAAAGAACTAGAATGACATTTCAGAAAAGAATGGATCAGTAAGGAAAGACAGGATGGTATGTATCCAGCAAAGTTTTAATGGATGGGAGAGTGTTGGTTGGGGGAGTAGTGTAATTTTAAAATGGAATGCTAGTTGTGTGCCTGAGGAATACTATTAGCACTTAATTTGATTAATTTTCACCCATATCAACTAGGCATGCCCATGTTTGCCCTACATTTTGAAATTAGATTTGAATCAAGACCTTCTGACTAAAAAAATTCATTCTAGATAGTGTGTCTTGAACATTGTGTTAAGGTTCTCTTTGTTACAATTAATTTATAATTTCTAATAGATTATATCTATACTCTGTGTAAAGATACATAAAGACATTTCCTTTTTCGATAAACTGGACATTAAGTCTTTGTGGCTAAAGGAAAGAAAATGCTTCCTCCTATTCTTATCTCCAATCCAACTGTTATTGTCTATCAGCCTCTTTATTCACACTTCTTTCTCCAATATCCTTGTCATTATTGTGTGTTTAATTTAGAATTTAATGTTAGATAATTTTTTATATATAGTATGAAATTTAATTCACATGTATATACGTTAGTAAATGTGAACGTTTCTTTATAAAGTATGTTTTTCAGAGTGATATAGTACAGATTTCATAAAATTTTGAGTTTCTGCTGTCTTCTGTAAACTTTCTTTGGAAAATGTATTTTATTCAAGAAGTAAACTGTAAATGCACCATTTTATATATTCTAGTTGGTTTTATGTTCCTGCCAGCTTCTAAACATTGCAAACAGGAAGTGACCTTCAGCACCTTTTTGAGTTTATACCTAAATATAAATGTCTTTGTAATGATTTGTGTATAATGGATCATCAGTAAATATTCATTTGATAAGTAATAGATTCTAAAGGAAAAAAAGATCCCAAAGTAATCTAAGAAGATTGTTATACATTTTTCAAGTTCCTAAATCAGCTTTCTAAACCTGCTACAGTATCTGCAGTTGGTAGCTTTAACACTGCCTTCGATTTCATGAAATAGCATTTCATTATTAAAAGTGCTATAGAAATGCTTTTTCATTCAACAAATCTCCCTGTCTCTCACTTTCTCTCTCTCTCTGCCTGACACACACATACACACACACAAAATGAAACAACACTCCAGATCATTTTTATTCATTATAATCTTTCATTGTTGGTCATTGGGTAAGTCCTTTGCTTCCCCAAAATATTAGTTTAAGGAAAAAAAAAAAGTCTAATTCTTTCTGTGGACACATATTTCCTGAATTTGACATTAAATACTATAGTAGCAATTTTAATCCCAACCTGATTCCTATCTACAAAAATGAAAGACTGATTTTTGAGGAGATCTTTGAAACAACCAGGTTTTATACCAACCATTCCTGAAGGCTACTCTGCTTCCAGTTTTATGACATAATGAGTTCTTTATATTCTGCACAAATTTTGTCAATTGATATTCTTACTTTTCACCTGTGTTATTCCAGTTAATATCACATTTGTCAAATCCAATGTATTTAGATCTTGAGTTTATACACGAAGTTATAAAATGTATACCAGTGTATTTCTGGACAAATTTTTAAAACTTTTTTTTTCCCCCTAATCAGGAGAATATGATAAATGTACCCATTCAGGATTCAGTGTTCAAATGAATTACTAGCTTAAAATATAAAAAGATAGAAATAAGCTTCAACCCAGGTCTCTCTACTTTTAACCTCCAAACTGTATATGGCAAATATAAACACTTCTTATCACTTTGTCAATTTGTTTAAAATGCAGGACTTCCACTAGGCAAGATCTTATGTGCCTACCTTGAATCATTTTATTTGGTTGAAAAAAAAATCTGCATTTCTTTCAAAACTCTGGTACAAATTAGAGTTTCCTCTAATTTTCACTGTCCTTGTCCTCAGTTATATTCATTTAGTATATTTTTGCATTGTCTTGGATAGGTAACCTTTTGTTCTAATAGTCATTTTCCATCCACATGTATATAATTCTGTCTTCTTCAACTTCTGCAAACATTAAAATTCTAATCCACTCATTTGACATGCTTCCATTACTTCTAATAGAATTATTTCATCCTTTTGAATAAAAGAGCAAAACTTCTCTTTGTTGCTGTCTGTGGCAATTTGTAATTTACTTTTAACATTGTTTATAAAAAATGAAAAGAGAATTCTCTAAGTTTCTGATATAATGGTCTATTTTAAAATATAGAATTGAGGACTATAGTGTATATCTAGGTTAGTTGATTGATCTTTTATCTTAATTTATTTCAATTCAAATGATATTTATATACCTTTCCAGGTTTCTTTCTCAAAGTTCAACTTGTTTCTCTTAAATCATTACTTGATTTGCTAAGCCCTGCTATTCAGTTGTCCTTTGTAGCTTATTTTAATCTTTGGAATGTTTTGGATTGTGGGTTTATTCCTGAAGATGTCCCTCAACACAGTGGTGAAATTATAGAAGCCTTTAAGGGAAAGTGGAAGAAGGACATTTTGAGGAACCCAAAGTCTTACTGTCTGTATCAGTCCTCTGCCCCCTGCTACCATTTGCAAACCTGTAAATGGTAAGATTGATGGCCTTTTGCATTAAGTACACCATGAGAATATAAAAAGAGGCACATGTTGGAACCTACCTGTCAGTCTGTACTAGCCGCCTATACACTCACTTTTTTGGAAGGAGGCTAAATTCATCTGTGGCCAGCACGTTGTGAAACTATAACCAGCTTATCAGCCTAACTTCTATAAGACAACATATTTTCAACTCAGAAGCCCCCAGTCTTTTTAAGAGAATAGTTGAACAAAAAAATAATGTTTTGAATGTGGGCTTTTATTCACTTGTTTGGAATCTTATGTGTATCTAGGTTTTCATTCTCCTCTTAGGAGTCAGAAAATTTGCTTTTCTTTAAAATGTTAATCATTATTGGCAGTCTTTTCTTTCCAGGAGCCAAGTTCATTTGGACTCTGAGGCAATGGCTGCTTCAGTTCTTGCTCTTTAGCTGGTCTCTCATCTTTTCTCAACCACATTCTCTTAACCCCCATTGCCCCCAAAGAAGTGGCAAGAATAAAGGGAGGGAAAAGCTTGTACAGCACTTATTTGAATTGTTGTTGTTGTTGTTCAGTTGCTGAGTCAAGTCCAACTCTTTGCGACCCCATGTACTGCAGCATACCAGGCTCCTCTGTCCTCTACTGTCTTCCAGAGTTTACTCAAAGTCATGTCCATTGAGTCAGTGATGCTATCTATCAGCATCCTCTGCTCCCCCCTTCTCCCTTTGCCTTCAATCTTTCCCAGTATCTGAGTCTTTTCTAGTGAGTCGGCTGTTTGTACCAGGGGGCTAAAATAGTGTAGCTTCAGCATCAGTCCTTTCAATGAATAGTAAGTGTTGATTTCCTTTAGGATTGACTCATTTGATCTTGCAGTCCAAGAAAGTCTCAAGGTCTTTTCCAGCACCACAATTCAAAAGCATCAACTCTTTGGCTCTCAGCCTTTTTTATGGTCAACTCTCATATCCGTACATGACTACTGGAAAACCATAGCTTTGGATCTACAGGCCTTTTTCAGCAAAGTGATGCAGCTGCTTTATAATACATTGTCTAGGCTTATCATAGCTTTCCTTCCAAGGAGCAATCATCTTGGATTTCAAGGCTGCCTTCCCCATCTGCAGTGATTTTGGACACCAAGGAAATAAAATCTGTCACTGCTTCCACTTTTTCCCCTTCTATTTGCTGTGAAGTGATGGGACTGGATGCCATGATATTATTTATTAATTTATCTCAATGTTGAGTTTCAAACCAGCTTTTTTGATGCATTAAGGCTGTAATCTATGAAGGGGTTATCTGAATTAAAAGTATACAAAAATAATGAGCAAAGGAGTACTAGAATGATGGTTACCATATATGATTTAATAATTTCCTATGAGAGTGCTTTCTAGGTAATTAGGAGTTTTACTTTAATATTCTTTAACAGATTTTTCTCC
Source organism: Ovis canadensis (assembly GCF_042477335.2). Taxonomy (NCBI): domain Eukaryota; kingdom Metazoa; phylum Chordata; class Mammalia; order Artiodactyla; family Bovidae; genus Ovis; species Ovis canadensis. Next base: position 19,626,629 of record NC_091266.1, read on the forward strand.
ACCTCTGCAGTTTTTCCTCTATTGTCTATGTCTATCTATACTCCACTTCAGCCCAGCACAGAAGTATTACTTTTTGTGTCTAGCATACATAGAGAAAAGTTATGCCAGTATGCTTGCTTTCAGAATACTGTACAACATTTATTAAAACCTGATTCCTAGCACCAACCTGGATTTGCTGAAGCAAAATTATCAGTGGGTAGGACAATTCAATAAACACACAATTGAACATGCCAGACACTACTGTAGTAGTTGAAATGTATAAAGGAATAGCCCAACATTCTTATCCAGTGAATCTTTGTTCTAGGGACAGAGACAGGAAATCTGTTTGAAAATTGTATTTGCAAAACACTACCAGGTGGCGCTTGTAGTAAAGACCTGCCTGCCAATGCAGGAGACTTAGGGGAGACAGGTTTGATTCCTGGGTTGGGAATATCCCCTGTGGGAGGACATGGCAACCATTCCAGTATTCTTGCCTAGAGAAATGACTGAAACAACTTAGCACACATAAACCCACATTAGAAAGTAAAAATGCTGACCCAGAACAATATATTATTAATTGAAGCTTTCAATTTTCAAAACTTGGGTGGTTTCAGTTCAGTTCAGTTCAGTCGCTCAGTCATGTCCAACTTTTTTTCACCCCATGAGTAGCAGCAGCCTCCCTGTCCATCACCAACTCCCGGAGTTCACTCAGACTCACGTCCATCGAGTCTGTGATGCCATCCAGCCATCTCATCCTCGGTTGTCCCCTTCTTCTCCTGCCCCCAATCCCTCCCAGCATCAGAGTCTTTTCCAATGAGTCAACTCTTCGCATGAGGTGGCCAAAGTACTGGATTTTCAGCTTTAGCATCATTCCTTCCAAAGAACATCCAGGACTGATCTCCTTTAGGATGGACTGGTGGGATCTCTTTGCAGTCCAAGGGACTCTCAAGAGTCTTCTCCAACACCACAGTTCAAAAGCATCAATTCTTTGGCACTCACCTTTCTTCACAGTCCAACTCTCACATCCGTACATGACCACAGGAAAATCCATAGCCTTGACTAGATGGACCTTTGTTGGCAAAGTAATGTCTCTGCTTTTCAAAATGCTTTCTAGGTTGGTCATAACTTTTCTTCCAAGGAGTAAGCATCTTTTAATTTCAGGGCTGCAGTCACCATCTGCAGTGATTTTGGACCCCCAAAAAATAAAGTCTGACACTGTTTCCAGTTTCCCCATCTATTTCCCATGAAGTGATGGGACCAGATGCCATGATCTTCATTTTCTAAATGTTGAGCTTTAAGCCAAATTTTTCACTCTCCTCTTTCACGTTCATCAAGAGGCTTTTTAGTTCCTCTTCACTTTCTGCTATAAGGGTGGTGTCATCTGCACATCGGAGGTTATTGATATTTCTCCCAGCAATCTTGATTCCAGCTTGTGCTTCTACCAGCCCAGTGTTTCTCATGATGTACTCTGCATAGAAGTTAAATAAGCAGGGTGACAATATATAGCCTTGATGTACTCATTTTCCTATTTGGAACAAGTCTGTTGTTTCATGTCCAGTTCTAACTGTTGCTTCCTGACCTACATATAGGTTTCTCAAGAGGCAGGTCAGGTGGTCTGGTATTCCCATCTCTTTCAGAATTTTCCACAGTTTATTGTGATCGACACAGTCAAAGGCTTTGGAATAGTCAATAAAGCAGAAGTAGATATTTTTCTGGAACTCTCTTGCTTTTTCAATGATCCAGCAGATGTTGGCAATTTGATCTCTGGTTTCTCTGCTTTTCTAAAACCAGCTTGAACATCTGGAATTTCATGGTTCATGTATTGCTGAAGCCTGGCTTGGAGAATTTGGAGCATTACTTTACTAGCGTGTGAGATGAGTCCAATTGTGCAGTAGTTTGAGCATTCTTTTGCGTTGCCTTTCTTTGGGATTGGAATGAAAACTGACCTTTCTAGTCCTGTGGCCATTGCTGAGTTTTCCAAATTTGCTGACATAGTGAGTGCAGCACTTTCACAGCATCATCTTTCAGAATTTGAAATAGGTCAATTGGAATTCCATCACCTCCACTAGCTTTGTTTGTAGTGATGCTTTCTAAGGCCCACTTGACTTCATATTCTAGGATGTCTGGCTCTAGGTGAGTGATCACATCATCATGATTAACTGGGTTGTGAAGATCTTTTTTGTACAGTTCTTCTGTGTATTCTTGCCACCTCTTCTTAATATCTTCTGCATCTCTTAGGCCCATATCTTTTCTGTCCTTTATCGAGCCCATCTTTGCATGAAATGTTCCCTTGGTATCTCTAATTTTCTTGTAGAGATCTGTAGTTTTTCCCATTCTGTTGTTTTCCTTTATTTCTTTGCATTGATTACTGAGGAAGGCTTTCTTATCTCTTCTTGCTAGTCTTTGGAACTCTGCATTCAGATGCTTATATCTTTCCTTTTCTCTTTTGCTTTTCGCTTCTCTTCTTTTCACAGCTATTTGTAAGGCCTCCCCAGACAGCCATTTTGCTTTTTTGCATTTCTTTTCCATGGGGATGGTCTTGATCTCTGTCTTCTGTACAATATCATGAAGCTCTCTCCATAGTTCATCAGGCACTCTATCTATCAGATCTAGGCCCTTAAACCTATTTCTGACTTCCACTGTATAATCATAAGGGATTTGATTTAGGTCATGCCTTAATGGTCTAGTGGTTTTCCCCACTTTCTTCAATTTAAGTCTGAATTTGGCAGTAGGGAGCTTATGATCTGAGGCACAGTCAGCTCCTGGTCTTGTTTTTGCTGACTGTATAGAGCTTCTCCGTTTTTGGCTGCAAAGAATAAAATCAGTCTGATTTCAGTGTTGACCATCTGGTGATGTCCGTGTTTAGAATCTTCTCTTATTTTGTTGGAAGAGGGTGTTTGCTATGACCAGTGCATTTTCTTGGCAAAACTCTATTAGCCTTTACCCTGCTTCATTCCGTACTCCAAGGCCAAATTTGCCTGTTACTCCAGGTGTCTCTTGACTTCCTACTTTTGCATTCCAGTCCCCTATAATGAAAAGAACATCAGTGTTAGTTCTAAAAGGTCTTGTAGGTCTTCATAGAACCATTCAACTTCAGCTCTTCAGTGTTACTGGTTGGGGCATAGACTTGGATTACTGTGATATTGAATTGTTTGCCTTGGAAATGAACAGAGATCATTCTGTCATTTTTGAGATTGCATCCAGGTACTGCATTTCAGACTCTTTTATTGACCATGATGGCTACTCCATTTCTTCTAAGGGATTCCTGCCCACAGTAGTAGATATAATGGTCATCTGAGTTAAATTCACCTATTCCAGTCCATTTTAGTTCGCCGATTCCTAGAATGTCGCCATTCACTCTTGCCATCTCCTGTTTGCAATTTGCCTTGATTCATGGATGTTACATTCAAGGGTCCTATGCATTATTACTACTTACAGCATCGGACCTTGCTTCTCACACCAGTTACATCCACAGCTGTGCTTTGTTTTTGCTTTGGCTCCATCCTTCATTCTTTCTGGAGTTATTTCTCCACTGATCTCCAGCAGCATATTGGGCACCTATGGACCTGGGGAGTTCCTCTTTCAGTATCCTATCATTTTTCCTTTTCATACTGTTCATGGGGTTCTTAAGGCAAGAATACTGAAGTGGTTTGTCATTCCTCTCTCCAGTGGACCTCTCCATCATGACTGGCCCATCTTGGGTGGCCCCACACTGCATGGCTTAGTTTCATTGAGTTAGACAAGGCTGTGGTCTGTGTGATTAGACTGACTAGTTTTCTGTGATTATGGTTTCAGTGTGTCTGCCCTCTGATACCCTCTCACAACACCTACCATCTTACTTAGATGAATGGTTTAGTGGAAGATATTCAAATACTCAAAGTCTCAGTTCCTTATCAATACAATGCAATTTTAATAATAATATCCTTATTGCTTCCCTGGTGGCTCAGACAGTAAAGCATCTGCCTGCAATGCGGGAGACCTGGGTTCAATCTCTGGGTTAGGGAGATCCCCTGGAGAAGGAAATGACAACCCACTGTAGTACTCTTGCCTGGAAAATCCCATAAATAGAGGAATCTGGTAGGCTACAGTCCATGGGGTTGCAAAGAGTCAGACACGACTGAGCAAATTCACCTTTACTTATTGTTTTACCCCAGTGGTGTTAGTGGTAAAGAACCCAACTGCCAATACAGGAGACTTAAGAGATGTTGGTCAGTCCCTGAACTGGGAAGATCCCCTGGAGAAGGACATGGCAATCCACTTCACTGTTCTTGCCTAGAGGATTCCATGGACGGAGGAGCCTGGGAGTCTGATGTCCATAGGGTTGCAAAGGGTGGGACACGACTGAAGTGACTAACACTTTCAATAACTAGAAGCAGATTAACATGTGGGTTCTTCTTATAAAGTTTCATGTGACTCGGGATATCCAATAAAAAGTTAAAGGCAATTTTCCAAAGAATCTTAAACATGGATATGGTTCCATTTGTTCGCACTGTCAATCTCTTTTCTGTTCAGATGAGCAGCATTGGAAAATGACTAGCAGGGAGTGATCTTCAATGATTACAATTTCAAGCAAACAAATGGAAGTCATGATCTTGGTTAGCCGATATGTTTAATACTTTTTGCTTTTATCATGCTACTGCTGTGTTTCTCAGTTATATCAGACTCTTTGTTACCGCATGGGCTGTAGCCTGCCAGGCTACAGAATTTTCCAGGCAAGGATACTGTAATTGGTTGCCATTTCTTACTCGTGGGTATCTTCCTGACCTAGAAATCAAACCCACTCCTGCATTGGCAGGCATACTCTCTACCACTGTGTCATCTGAGAAGCTCTTTTGCTTTCATATTTAAAATTGAATTTAGCAATTTTTATAAACTCACAGTAACTTGTTGAACTTTCAGATGCTCAGCATTTGTCTTTCACTGACATTTAAATGCTTTGTTTTTCAGGCACTGTGAGTTTCTGTATCTGAGGAAATTTTGCTTGTTCATTTGCTTGTAGTTTTAGATATGTGATTGACCTCAGATATTATCTTTTCTCAGGCATTATCTTTTCTCCATTTAGCTTTCTTTATCTTTTATTTCCTTATGTGTTTATCTAGTGAAATATACCACTTTTGGACTTACAAAGACCTTGATTCAAATTGGTTCTACCTTTTTTAGCCTTGAGCAGTTATCATCTTTAAATTAGTTTCCTCATCTACAGATTGGATAACAAAATATTACTATCTAATAAGTTTAACCTGAGAATTAAATGAGAGAATGGATGGAAACAATTAGTTGAAAATGTGTCATCAAGTAAGTGATCAATAAGTTACATCAATTACCTTTGTTAATATTGGTCTTTGCTTGGAGTTTTAAAGTAAAATCTGTCACAGACTGAGTTTTTTGAGGCTAATTGTACAACTGATATTTAAAATCATTGTGAGATGTCAGATATCCTGCTTTTTAAATTCCCAATGTTTAATAAATTTGGAGGCTAAAATTGAACACTAGGAAATGTATTCAGTGATTAGTTTGCTGAAAGATCAGTAAGTTGAAAATATGTATGAAAATATTGGCAAAATACTATTCAACCTCAACTTCTTAGATGATAAATGTATTATAACTACTAAATCTATTTGAGCAAGAGTTTTAAATACAATAATTATACACACTAGTGTATTTAGAAATAGCCTTCTAAAATATCACTGATGATATTTTGGGACCATGATCTATACATAAATAGTAAAAAAAATAAAAATAAAAAGATAGTCATTATGACCCTGGTGCTTTAAAAAAAAACAAGCAGTGCAGAAAATTAGAGTCAGAAAGAGAAATTCTTCATTTAACCCTCATTTGCATTGCATCGTGTGCATTTGTATGTTAGGTTGTATTACTTTTTAAAAACTTTCTTACTGAAGAGTTGTTGACACATATTATAGAATTTATGGGTGTACTCCTGGAAGAGGAAATGGCAACCCGCTTGAGTATTCTTGCCTGGAAAATTACATGAACAGAAGAGCCCGGACTGTAGTCCATGGGGTCACAGAGAGCCAGACATGACTGGGCACACACACACACACACACACACACACACACACACACGTTGAATAGCTAGAATGACTTGAGAGAGAAATTATGAGACTCTACTATGTTATATTCCTCAACTCATCTCTGAATGCTCCTTTCTATGTTTCTCATAATGCCTCTTAGGGATCTTTTCTACCCTATAAAATACCTGATGACTGTCCAACTCCATCTTCTCTTAATATGTCCCCAAATTCTGCCTATCTCAGGTAGCAATTCCATTCAACAGGAGTGTCTCTGCATTCCTCTCCTATCCAGACGTATCTTTAGTTGTAATCTTTTTGTCTCAGAAAAATGAAATTAATCATTTGCTTAAATCAAGGCACCTTGACTGTGCTCTTAATTCCACCCACTTCTCTTCTGAGATCTTGCTCTACCAATTCTCGCTTATGTCTCTATTTGCATTTTTAATATTCTTATTAGCAATTTATTTTATAACATTAAAAATATGACTACATCCCTATCTTACAGTGAAAAAATAAAGAAAAAGGTTAAAAAAACTCCTTTATACTTTTTTATCTCCAAAGTTACTGTAGTGATTCTTTTTTTTTATTTTTCATGATTTAAGAAATTCTTGAAAATGTTCTGCTATCTCTGTTTCAGTACTACCATTTAGCCTTAACCCACTTTCAGGTGCCTCTCTCATTCCCTCTCCCATTCTCCAAATTCAGATATTCCCCAAGAATTTGTCTTTGGCATATCTGTTTTGCTATATACTCCCTCTATTAGGCTACAATAGTTTTAATTACCATCCCAGTATTTATACTTCTTAAATCCAAGTCCATAATAGTAACTTGTCATACCTTTCAATCTTAATGTCTTCCACTTCTTTAAATTCAAATATCATATTGCAAAACTCCTCTACCTGGATATTGTTTTGGAATTTTAAACTGGAGATTAGTAATGCCATCTTTCTCCTCATAGAAATGTTCTCCAGATATTAACTTTCTCTCCTTCAAGCTTTTAGTCATCAAACCCTCTCTTCATTCTCTTTTTAAAACCACTAATATTAGTCTGTGTGATTAATGTATTGGCTGAGAGCTTCTTCATGTAGGTTTGATCATCTATTTCTGTTTCATCAATCTTATTACAATTTTTTAATCCCCACATATTTTTCTATAAAATAATGTATGAATTAGAAACAAAATAATTCTGCATTTTGGATGTAAAAAATAAATAAAGCTATCAATAGTCCTGTTAATTCTCATCCGTTCCTAAGGCCATTTTCCTAGCCCAGAGTTTGTATTGCTTGGGCTGTTATTTTACCCACCCTCCCCACTATATTTCTGTTTATATTTTTGTGTTTGAGTTCTAAATAAATCACAAATTTGCTTGATAAACTTGTAGGTAATCCAGCTGATTCGGTCTCTTGTCTGAAAACCAGTGTGAAAGCACTAATTCTTAGGATGTTTTGAATACTATGTGTTATTATATAATATATGTAATATGTTTAATACTACAATGTGTGTATGCATCTCAAGCAGCATATATTATATATTTAGGCAAATTGCATACAGAATACTTATGTATTTTATAAATGTTATAATGCTATTATTAGAGAATAATTATTATCAGTGACCTCCATAATTGTGCAAATATTTTATACATACTTCTATGGACTGCAGTTTCTTGCAATGCAATGTTAATTTTGTCATTCAGAAGTTGAAAATATAATGTGCCATAGAATAGTGCAAAAGCTTATTAGCTTGAAATTCCAAGGTCTCTGTAATTTGATTTCCATCAGTTACCAGATTGTCTCCTACTTTTTTTTTGGTAAATTAATTTATTTATTTTAATTGGATGCTAATTACTTTGCAATATTGTAGTGGGTTTTGCCATGCATTCACATGAATCAGCCATGGGTGTACAACTGTCTCCCATCCTGAACCCCACTCCCACCTCCCTCCCCATCCAATCCCTCAGGGTCATCCCAGTGCACTGGCCCTGAGCGCCCTGTCTCATGCATCGAACCTGGACTGGCCATCTATTTCACATATGATAATATGCATGTTTCAATGTTATTCTCTTAAATCATCCCACCCTCTCCTTCTACAGAGTCCAAAAGTCTGTTCTTTACATCTGTGTCTCTTTTGCTATCTCACATATAGGGTCATCGTTATTTTTTTTATTCCATATATATGCATTAGTATACTGTATTGGTGTTTTTCTTTCTGACTTACTTCACTCTGTATAATAGGTTCCAGTTTCATCCACCTCATTAGCACTGATGCAATACGTTCTTTTTAATAGCTGAGTAATACTCCATTGTGTATGCTTTCTTATTCATTCATCTGCCTGTGGACATCTAGGTCGCTTTCATGCCCTGGCTATTGTAAACAGTGCTGCGATGAACACTGGCATACATGAGTCTCTTTCAATTCTGGTTTCCTTGGTGGGTATGCCCAGCAATGGAATTGCTGGGTCATATGGCAGTTCTATTTCCAGTTTTTTAAGGAGTCTCCACACTGTTCTCCATAGTGGCTGTACTGGTTTGCATTCCCACCAAAAGTGTAAGAGAGTTTCCTTTTCTCTGGACCCTCTGCAGGATTGATTGATTGTAGACTTTTTGTGTGTTTTTTTTTTCATTTTTAATTAATTTATCTTTTTTTACTTTACAATACTATATTGGTTTTGCCATACATTGACATGAATCCGCCACAGGTGTACATGAGTTCCCAACCCTGAACTCCCTCCTGTTTGTAGACTTTTTGATACCAGCCATTCTGACCAGCGTGAGATGGTACCTCATTGTGGTTTCAATTTGCATTTCTCTGATAATAAGTGATGTTGTGCATCTTTTCATGTGTTTGTTAGCCATCTGTATGTCTTTGGAGAAATGTGTGTTTAGTTCTTTGGCCCATTTTTGATTAGGTCATTTATTTTTCTGGAATTGAGCTGCATGAGCCGCTTGTATATTTTTGAGATGAATTCTTTGTCAGTTTCTTTGTTTGCTAGTATTTTCTCCCATTCTGAAGCCTGTCTTTTCACCTTGCTTATAGTTTCCTTCATTGTTCAAAAGCTTTTAAGTTTAATTAGGTTCCATTTGTTTATTTTTGCTTTTATTTCCATTGCTCTGGGAGATGGGTCATAGAGAATCCCTACTTTTAATCTTTTCCCTCAACTTTATTCAAAATGAATCAGTGATAATTCTCTACTTTGTCCTATGGTTTATCACTTCTAAGCAAATATTTTGCTACAGATATTCCTTCCATTTAGATATTCTACTAGTCTAAAAAGATGGGCTCCTCTGTCCATGGGATTCTCCAGGCAGGAATCTGGAGTGGGTTGCCATTCCTTTCTCCAGGGGATCTTCCTGACCCAGGGATTGAACCCTGGCCTCATACATTGCAGGCAGATTCTTTACCATCTGAGTTAGGAAAGCCTACATGTATGAGGTACTTAGATAGTCAAATTCAGAGACAGAACGTGGAACAGCTTTTGTCAGGGGCTGGAGGAAGGGGAAATGGGAGTCACTACTTAATACACACAGGGTTTCAGTTTGGCCAAATGAAAAAAATTCTGCACAACAGTGTGTATGTACTCAAAGTCACTGAACTATACACTTAAAAATTATTAAAATGGTAAATTTTATGTTGTATGCATTTCACCAGAATTTTAAAAACCATAAATTAAAAAAAGAAAAAAAGCCCTTTGTGAGGGTTAATTTTACTTGTCAACTGGCTAGGCTATTGCACACCTTTTGTTTGGTCAAATACTAGGTTAGATGTTGCAGTGATGATGTCTTTTAGGTCAGATTAACGTTTAAAATAATGCCTTTGGTTCTGTTTCTCTGGAGACTAATACCTCAGTTTTTTCATAAGCATTATATGGTATTTACAGAAATTTTATGATTAAACAAATGCCCTCCTATTTGTGACTCGAGAATGTGGGACTCATGATTGTGAATCCCAGCAGGGCTGGACCTAATGCCCATGGAATGGGTGGAAGTCACGTAGAAACAGAGGAGGAAATGTGTGTGTTTGGAAAACCCTGCAGAGCTTTACCCTTGGCCTGGAAGTCCCTTGCCTTACACATTCCTCTACTCTAAGCTTTATCAAACTACTCAAAGCAATAGCTGGAATGACGAGCACTCAAACTATGTTCAGTTCAGTCGCTCAGTCATGTCCGACTCTTTGTGACTCCATAATATTTCCTTTTATGTGGAGAAAGCTCTACAAGGGAAATAATCTGGTCTCTCCTTCCTCTCTCTTCTCACAGATAGCTAATTTAGAAGAAGAAATTGAGTTATTAGTCTCTGAGAATTGTTGTAACAATAGCACAGATTGAGGGGCTTAAAACAAGAGGAGCTTATTCTTTTGCACTTCTGGAGGCCAGGGGTCTAAGCCAAGTAGTGGACGGTGTTGGTTCCTGTCAGAGGCTCCAAGGAGCAACCTGTCCAGGGCCCCTCTCCTCACTTCTGATGGTCACCCACAATCCTGGGCTTGTAAGTATATAACTTTATTCTCTGACCTTCTCCTCTCTATCTTCTGTCCTTTTCTCTATTTTGGCAAAAATATTTATTTATTTACTTGTTTGGCTGTGCTGGGTCTTAGTTGTGGCACATGGGATCTTTAGTTGCAGCATACAAACTGTTAGTTACAGCATTGGGATTTAATTCCCTGATCAGGGATCGAACCCTACATTGGGATCATGGAGTCTTAGCCACTGGACCACCAGTGAAATCTCCGCCCTATTTTTTTAAGGATGCTTGCCATTTGATTTAGGGCCCACCCTACCACAGGACTCATCTCATTTCAAAATCCTTAATTATGTCTGTGAAGAAGGTTTTTTCCAATAAGGTCACAGTCATGGATTCTGGGTGGACATATCTTTTGCAGGCCAAGAACTGGAAGGTCACCATTCAACCTGCTACACTGAGCATGTATATTTCAGCCTCCTTCTCTCCATTTTTTTTGTTTCCTGGAGCGGGGTAGGGAATAAGCCTGCCTGCTGAGAATATGTGTTCTACTCTGATTCTCCTATTGTAGGTTTTATAAGAGTTTTTCTGTCCCTCAGAAAGCCTGTGTAGCAATGCAGTCCTTGTGACTGTATGGATAAATCTAATTCAGGGTTTAGACTTGAAAACCCACTTACCCACAGTCATAAAGCCTTATTCTTCAGTAACAACTTCATCAAGTAAGGGTGATAGTTTTGTCTCCCATCTATCCTATTCTTCTATTTCAGCTAGTTTAGTATTTAGGAATAGAAGTAAGGTGCCCTTTATCTAGCTCCCTTGAAAATTCAATTAATATTTCTTAAGGCTCCCATCAGATGTTCACAACTTTCTAAATTGTTCCCTTACTCTCACAGGCAGAATTAGGCATCTTTTCTGGGCCTTCACCCTTTTTCACATTATCTTCCGTTAGTACTTCTTCCTTGGGATTACACTTGTTCACAGATCAGCTATTCCCCATTTTGCATCCCCTGAAACCCAATTCCATTGAGGTCTATGGATAAAGGATTGGGACAAGCAGGGACTATATGTTGACAACCCAGACATCCTCTTAAAAATACTACAGCATCACATTTGTGGTTAGCCACCACCGCATGATTCTGTTATGCTTTTGATTTCATTGTTATCTTTGTTTTCTTAGCAATTAAAAGTCATGAATAAGAAAAGAAATCGCTCTTTTTTACTGGAAGCAGGATCCAAAGTATCTTTTATATATATATATATATATATATATATATATATACATATATATATATGTATGTATGCATGTATTTTAATTTAACTAAGTTATTTATTTTTGGCTGAGCTGGGTCTTCGTTACTTTTTTGTGGGTTTTCTCTAGTTTCGGAGAGCAGGGCCTAATATCGTCAGTGCACCGCACAGGCTTCTCATTGCGGTGCTTCTCTTACTGTGGAGCACAGGCTCTAGCGTGCACAGGCGTCAGTAGTTGCAGTACAAGGGCTCAGTAGTTGTAGCTCGTGGGCTCTAGAACTCAGGCTCAGTAGTCGTGGCACATGGGCTTAGTTGCTCTGCGGCATATGAAATCTTCCCAGTTTAAGGACTGAACCCGTGTCTCCTGCATTGGCAGGCAGATACTTATCCACTGTGCCTCCAGGGAAATCCTTCCCGTATTTCTTATAAAAGCAATTTTTGGGTTTTACCTACTAAGAAAGGATGGTCTTTTATGCTATTTTATATATCTTACAATTGAGATGTGGGTTTTTTTTTTTTTTTGCCTTTGAAACATTGAGAAATAAAATAGTGCATATGAAAGAACATAAAACTCACACATCACCCCATCATCCAGAATCCTTGTTAATTCATCTTTCTCAGTTCCAGAGGTGAATGTATAATTAATTCACTAATAATACTGTATAACTTATATGTACTGATTTTTATTTAACATTATATCAGTAAGCATTTTTCTTTGTTATGATATATTCTCCAAATCATGATCCTTTGGAAGGCTGTATAGTATTTCTTCTTATAGATACAATTTATTCAGCTATTTTCTTCTTATAGAGGTATTCAAATTGCTTTTAATTTTTACATATGTAAAGTAATTCAAAATGTGCCAACAGTTTAACAATTGTTATAACATTTTGTCTGACATTATATGCAGCATTATTTGTAGCTGACATAGTCAAACTCAAGATGGCAAACAACACACTAGGACATCGCTCTGGAGAAAAGTCAGTCCCTCTTGCCACGCAAGCTGCTGCAGACAGTGCTCTATGCATGGGTTGACATGATGTAAGTCAGAGCCCTGCTTCCTTGGTTACGGCGGATTGAACCAAGAATTGATGTTTGACCCAGAGGCTGTGGTCCTCGGAATGTCCAATAGCCAATGAGACTGGCTGATGCAAGGCCTCTGCCCAGCGTGGTCACTGTATCCTGGGTGATGACTGGCCAATCAAACAAAGCCTCTTTCACACAGTGTGAATTTGAGACCTGTTGGGAGTGCTAAGTGGAAAGATTGAGCAGAGATGGGCAGATACCCAGAGAGGAGTCCGGAAGCCCTGACTCCAGGCGGTGGGAGCCGTGACACAGCAGAGCAATGGAGTAGAGAAAGAACTACCGAGAGGCTGTGGCGGGACGAGCCGAGGAAGCAGATGCAGTGTCGCTGAGTCACTATATTGGCAGAGCAATAGAGAGGGAGCACCAGATGCCCGCTGCTGAAGCAATATCAAGAAAAACAGGAGGCTGGAGATGTGCTATGTCCTGAGTGACATTCCCAGCTCCGCCAGGCAGCTGCTAAAACTGCTTTCTGCTCTTTCCCACTTCCTCGTGTATCCTTGCCACACACCACATTCATCCACGTCACCAGAGCACGTCTCTTCTCCTGGCAACCTGAAAGAGTCTCATCAACACCATGTAATGTTCATATCTCTCTTTTGGCTCATATCAGGTGGCATTATGATGATTTGTTTTCATGATTTGTCCTGACGAAACTTCTGAGGTTAGGGACTATGTGTTCTATGCCTTTTTAAAACATCCTCTGCGACTAGGACATCCATGATCACGTAGTAGGTGCATATTAATTGTTTCATGAATGAATAACTGGTGAGGATATGAATGTGCAGGTGCGCAAAGCAGCCTTCAAAGCACAGGGAACCCAATTAGAGAACATTTCTCTAAGGGAAGTACATTTCTGGTTTTTTATTTTGTCTGCAGTTAATAGGAGTAGCAAACATTTTAATCTCATAAATTTTATTTGAAACAATGGCTAGGCAAATATTATCCTTTAATTTTGGTGTAAATAGAAAACATGTTTTAAAAACTGTGAAGTAAAGCAAGAAGAAAGGAAAAGGAAAAAGGAAAGAGAAATAAAGATGAGAGGGAAGGTGGGAGGGAGGAAAGAAAGAAAAAAACTAGATGTAGTCTGTTATTCAGTCGCTCAGTCATGTCCAGCTCTTTGCAACCCCATGAGCTGCAGCAAGCCAGGCTCCTCTGTTTTCTGCTATATCCCAGGGTATGCTCAAACTCATGTCCATTGAGTTGGTGATGCCATTCAACTGTCTCATTCTCTGCCACCCCCTTCTCCTCTTGCCCTCAATCTTTCCCAACATCAGGGTCTCTTCCAGTGGGTTAACTTTCTATCAGGTCGCCAAAGTATTGTAGTTTCAGTGTTAGTCCTTCCAAAGAATATTCAGTGTTGATTTCTCTTAGGATTGACTGGTTTGATCTCCTTGCAGTCCAAAGGATTGACTAAATTCCTCTTATACTTGATCTGTACCTCTACTGTGTACATTTTTCTATGGTATATTGTAGAGCACTTATTATTTAAGATATGCTAGATACCAAACATGAATTTTAAATTCTAACCACGTTGTGTTTGATAAAATATTATACGCATGAAACCAGTTAATAAAGCATAAATAAATAATAATAGACTGCTATTATATTACATGGCATTTAATAAATTATTTATTTAATGACTCTTCTATAGATGTACAAATAAGTAATACTAAGCTATGATTCCCTTCCCTGTTGGTTCATACGGTAAATTGTCTGTATACAGTGTGGGAGACCTGGGTTTGATCCCTGGGTTGGGAAGATCCCCTGGAGAAGGAAATGGCATCCATTCCAGTATTATTGCCTGGAAAATCCCATGGACAGAGGAGCCTGGTAGGCTACAGTCCATGGGGTCGCAAAGAGTCAGACAGACTGAGCGAATTCACTTTCACTTTCAAGCTATGATTAACACACATTTTGTTTCAAAATCAGTATTTATTCACTGATGAATTATGTTTGATTGTAAAATAAGAACATTGAAATTCTACAAGTAGCCAACTAATTTCCAAGCAAATCAAAGTTGATTTTTAAATGATTTTAAATAGAGCTCTAAATCTGTGAATTGAACTTTACAATTAAAATTCAAGGCAGTTTAGAAACAGCTCTTTGGGAACACATGTAAGAATTAAAGATTTTAAAATTAAAAAACTAAAAAACTAAAAAAAAAAAAAAGAAAAGAAACAGCTCTTGAGCAGTGTAAGTTTATATACATAGATACAAAATTTTGTTTCTTCAGGTTGTGCAGGTAACATGGCCTTTGATGAAATTTTGAAAAATAAGAGGAAACACAAAGAAGAAAATAAGTCACCAGAAATCTCATGAGCCAGATAAAACTACACTGACATTTTGATGTCTGTGCCTGTTCATTTCTCTCCTCTTTCTCTGTCTCTTCATCTTTCCTTCTCTCTGTCTTTCTCTATTGCTGTACATTTCTCTCAACACACAGGTGCAAATACACACACAGAGAAAACTATGGAATTACTAGAACGAGAATATGGCTATGGCATGATATATGAAAGGTGGCATGTCAAGAGAATTTGAAGATAGAGGAAAGGAGGGTTATATGCTTCCTAAAGAGTTTTGAATTTATTCCATGGACCCCAGGGATTTTTAGTAGAAGATAATATAATCAGATTCTGCTGTCATAAAGGCATTTCAAAACTTCTATTTTGATATTTGGGGGAACATAAAGGTTTTTCCACAGCCTGGGGAATGAATTGAAGAGGAATAGCCATGACTGTTGGCAGGCAGCCAAGTTAGATGTTGTCACTGCAATCTAGAGTAGGAATAGTGAAAGCCTGGAATAAAGCCGAGTTAGTGGGGATGGCAAGAGGGAATTGCATTTGTGAATTTATCAAAGTATACCTGATGGGATTAGGTGCCAATGAAATGTGATCTGTAAAGAATGTTAAAAAGTATGGATAATAGCCAGAATTTGATAACTACCAGAATTTTGAATCAGTTGACCAAATAGAGGGTAATGCCACTTGAAATGAGGTACGTAGAGGAAGAAAGAAAATAGATGATTTTAGTTCTAAATCTATTGAATTTTATGTGCCTGTGAGATAGTGATAATATAAATTCGGACATGTGGGTCTATCATTTATGTCTAATTCATAGAGTAAGAGTGCGTGCCGGCAGACACACATGCACACTGTATATATAGTGTATATTAGTCCCAAATACACACACACACACACACACACAGAATATTTAGGACTAAATCCCTGACTGCAGTTTGCCAGAGAATATTGTACTCCTTGTAATGATGACTAAATAATTAGCTTTCTAAAAAGCAGGAAACAAGTCTTCCATTTCAAATGATAAAATCTAAACAGCAAAAGTATTACCTTTTATCTTAGCTCTTGCTAATGTTAATGTTCAAGGAGAAGACAGTGGTTAACAGTTTACTTAGTTGTTTTTTTTTTAAATCTTGGATGCTTACATTATAGCATCTTTCAGAAATATATGCTTATTTGTTGTAATTGTAAAATGTACTTAGCCTTTGTATGTAAAAATGCAGTATTTTGGAAAGAATGTTTCATGTCAGAATATTAAAATGGCTTTAAATGGTCTTAAATTGCAACTGAAATTTTATGCCTGATGATTTTTGTTTGAATATTACTTCCTTCACAAAATTAATGGTATATACTTGGCTATCTTTTAGAATAGAGAAGGAAATGGCAACCCACTCCAGTGTTCTTGCCTGGAGAATCCCATGCACAGAGGAGCCTGGCGGGCTACAGTCCATGGGGTCACAAAGAGTAGGACCTGACTGAGGAATTAACATATATTTTAGAAATTAAAGGTGTAACTATTATCAAAGTCGGTTTTCATCTTAAGCCATGAAACCTGTTCTAAGTGTGGATGGTGTTTTCTAAGTTTTTAGAAATATTCTTAGATGCATTTTAGGAATTTCTTAGGCTGTTCCTTCTCCTTGAGTTGATGATTTTAAAATATACTCTAAATTGATTTGATTTAAACTTATTTATTTTATTTTTAAATTTAAATTTATTTTTTTAATTGGAGGCTAATTTACAATATTGTATTGGTTTTGCCATACATCAACATGAATCCACCATGGGTGTACACGTGTTCCCAATCCTGAATCCCCTTCCCACCTCCCTCCCCATACCATCCCTCTGGGTCATCCCAGTGCACCAGCCCTGAGCACCCTGTATCATGCATCGAACCTAGACTGGTGATTCATTTCTTATATGATATTATGCATGTTTCAATGCCATTCTCTCAAATCATCCCACCCTCTCCCTCTCCCACAGAGTCCAAAAGACTGTTCTATACATCTGTGTCTCTTTTGCTGTCTCACATACAGGGTTATCATTATCATCTTTCTAAATTCCATATATACACATTAGTATACTGTATTGGTGTTTTTCTTTCTGGGTTACTTCACTCTATATAATAGGTTCCAGTTTCATCCACCTCATTAGAACTGATTCAAATGTATTCTTTTTAATGGCTGCGTAATATTCCATTGTGTATATGTACCACAGCTTTCTTATCCATTCATCTGCTGATGGACATCTAGGTTGCTTCCAATTCCTGGCTATTATAAACAGTGCTGCTATAAACATTGGGATACATGTGTCTCTTTCAATTCTGGTTTCCTCGGTGTGTATGCCCAGCAGTGGGATTGCTGGGTCATAAGGCAGTTCTATTTCCAGTTTTTAAAGGAATCTCCACACTGTTCTCCATAGTGGCTGTACTGGTTTGCATTCCCACTAACAGTGTAAGAGGGTTCCCTTTTCTCCACATCCTCTCCAGTATTTATTGCTTGTAGACTTTTGGATCACAGCCTTTCTGACTAGTGTGAAATGGTACTTCATTGTGGTTTTGATTTGCATTTCTCTGATAATGAGTAATATTGGATTTAAACTTTTATTTTAATATAAAAATAGATCTCCAGCTTTTTTCATCACTTCTAAGTGTACTTTTGTTCACATGTGATAGTAATTCTTAGAAGCATTGTGGGTGTTTAATATATTTATAGAAAAGTACACAGATTTATACAGCTTACTGAGTTTTTATAAACTGACATTGCCCATAAACTGAACATCCACATTAATAAACAGAAAAAAATCTGATACCTTAATTTGATATATATTTTTAATTTTATCATATTCTGCCAGTAGTTTTAAAGATGAAAACACTTCTTTAAGGAGTAATCAAGAGAATTTCCAAGGAGAACACAAAAAAGGTCAAATTCTGAAAGATGGTGATGGAGTGAAGTCTCCCCAAACACAACACATTTCATCCTTCATCTGTTCAGCTCTTTCTTATCTCTGCTTCACTTTCAAATTGATTTGTCCTGTTCAGTGAATTTATGATGGAAAACAATAGAACTTAATGTTAGAAAGATAGAGAGGAAACTAATTTTGTGGGGTTCTAAATGCCCCTATAAAGAGTGTAAATTGTCTGTCATTTGAGAAGGACCATTTTAAGGTTTTGAGGAGAAAAGTAACACCAAAACTTATAATTCAGTAAGATGGATTTAGTGGAAAAGTGTGACATTATATTGAACAAAGGGGATTAGATATAAAGAATGGCCAATGAAACACCTGTTGAAATTAACTAAGTGTAAAGTTTAAAAAGTAGAGGGGAGGATCAAGTAGATTCTCTGGCCTTAGAACTGTGCTTTCCTTTCTGTTCTTTATCTCTTTATCTCCTCTTATCTCATTTGAAATCTAACCAGTGCTTTCAAAGCTCAGGAATCAAGTTTTATCTTTTTGCATCCTATTTACTTAATATTTATTTTTCATTTTTGCTCTTATTATACTGTGCACTTCAGTTAATCTTTACTACATACCCAAATTTATCAGCTGCTCAAAAGCAGGAATTATTTGTTGCTTTTGATTTCCTAGGCAATTTGCATACGATCTTTGTCATTGTAAAGTTTCACTGAAAGTGCTTGAATTAACTGTTTATTTAGATTAATGTATTAAACACCTGAAAGTTGAATATTCTTGATGTCATGTGTTCATGTAAGGTATAGACTAATGAACAAGACAGGTCATATATCAAAATACAGTTTTATTTTACTCTCATTAATTCTTTACAATTTGTTGTTTAGAATTTAGACATTTGATATCCTTAGATTAAAACAGACAGACCCATTAATTTTCTTGAAGCCATCAGGTAATAAATTTTCTGTGCTTTTTTAAGTCAAGAACATGATTTTAATTTGAAAATAAGGGTGTCCTGTACTGTGTCATAATTTTTAAATACCGAATTTTAATTAACTTCAAATTGCCCTTCTCTAGTCTCCTCCACGGTGAGATTGGATGCTGTGTTGATGAGATATGTTTAAGTTAAAGATAAAACTTCAGTTCAGTTCAGTCACTCAGTCATGTCCAACTCTTTGTGACCCCATGAAGTGCATCATGCCAGGCCTTCCTGTCCATCACCAGCACCCTGAGTTCACTCAAGCTCATGTCCATCGAGTTGGTGATGCCATCCAGCCATCTCATCCTCTGTTGTCCCTTTCTCCTCCTGCCCCTAATCCCTCCCAGCATCAGTCTTTTCCAATGAGTCAACTCTTCACATGAGGTGGCCAAAGCAGTGGAGTTTCAGCTTTAGCTTTAGTCCTTCCAATGAACACCCAGGACTGATCTCCTTCAGAATGGACTGGTTGGAACTCCTTGCAGTCAAAGGGACTCTCAAGAGTCTTCTCCAACATCACAGTTCAAAAGCATCAGTTCTTTGGCGCTCAGCTTTCTTCACTGTCCAACTCTTACAACCATACATGACTACTGGAAAAACCATAGCCTTGACTAGATGGACCTTTGTTGGCAAAGTAATGTCTCTGCTTTTGAATATGCTGTCTAGGTTGGTCATAACGTTCCTTGCAAGGAGTAAGCATCTTTTAATTTCATGGCTGCAGTCACCATCTGCAGTGATTTTAGAGCCGCCCAAAATAAAGTCTCACACTGTTTCCACTGTTTCACCATCTATTTCCCATGAAGTGATGGGACCAGATGCCATGATCTTAGTTTTCTGAATGTTGAGCTTAAGCCAACTTTTTCACTCTCCTCTTTCACTTTCATCAAGAGGCTTTTTAGTTCCTCTTCACTTTCTGCCATAAGGGTAGTGTCATCTGCATATCTGAGGTGATTGATATTTCTCCCAGCAATCTTTATTCCAGCTTGTGCTTCTTCCAGCCCAGCGTTTCTCATGATGTACTCTGCATAGAAGTTAAATAAGCAGGGTGACAGTAGACAGCCTTGACATACTCCTTTTCCTATTTGGAACCAGTCTGTTGTTCATGCCCAGTTCTAACTGTTGCTTCCTAACCTGCATATAGGTTTCTTAAGAGGCAGGTCAGGTGGTCTGGTATTCCCATCTCTCTCAGAATCTTCCACAGTTTATTGTGATCCACACAGTCAAAGGCTTTGGAATAGTCAATAAAGCAGAAATAGATGATTTTCTGGAACTCTTGCTTTTTCGATGATCCAGCGGATGTTGACAATTTGATTTGTGGTTCCTCTACCTTTTCTAAAACCAGCTTGAACATCTGGAAGTTCACAGTTCATGTATTGCTGAAGCCTGGCTTGGAGAATTTTGAGCATTACTTTACTAGCGTGTGAGATGAGTGCAATTGTGCGGTAGTTGGCACATTCTTTGGCATTACCTTTCTTTGGGATTGGAATGAAAACTGACCTTTTCTAGTCCTGGCGCCACTGCTGAGTTTTCCGAATTTGCTGGCATATTGAGTGCAGCGTCTTCACAGCACCATCTTTCAGGATTTGAAAGACCTTAACTGGAATTCCATCACCTCCACTAGCTTTGTTCATAGTGATGCTTTCTAAGGCCCACTTGACTTCACATTCCAGGATGTCTGGCTCTAGGTGAGGGATCACACCATCATGATTTTCTTGGTCATGAAGATCTTTTCTGTACAATTCTTCTGTGTATTCTTGCCACCTCTTCTTAATATCTTTTGCTTCTGTTAGGTCCATACCATTTCTGTCCTTTATCGAGCACATCTTTACATGAAATGTTCCCTTGGTATCTCTAATTTTCTGGAAGAGATCTCTAGTCTTTTCCATTCTGTTGTTTTCCTCTATTTCTTTGCACTGATCACTGAGGAAGGCTTTCTTATCTCATAAACAATATGAAAAGGCAAAATGATAGGATACTGAAAGAGGAACTCCCCAGGTCGGTAGGTGCCCAATATGCTACTGGAAAACTCAGCAGTGGCTCCAGAAGTAACTTCAGAAAGAATGAAGTGATGGAACCAAAACAAAAACAATAGCCAATTGTGGATGTGGATGTGGATGTGCAAGGTCTGATGCTGTGAAGAGCAATATTGCATAGGAACCTGGAATGTTAGGTCCATGATCAAGGCAAATTGGAAGTGGTCAAACAGGAGATGGCAGAGTGAATGTCAACATTCTAGGAATCAGTGAACTAAAATGGATCAGAATGGGTAAATTTAACTCAGGTGACCATTACATTTAATACTGTGGGCAGGAATCCCTTAGAAGAAATGGAGTAGCCATCATAGTCAACAAAAGAGTCCAAAATGCAGTATTTGGATGCAATCTCAAAAATGACAAAATGATCTCTGATCATTTCCAAGGCAAACCATTCAATATCACAGTAATCCAAGTCTATGCCCCAACCAGTAATGCTGAAGAAGCTGAAATTGAACGGTTCTATGAAGACCTACAAGACCTTTTAGAACTAACACCTAAAAAAAGATGTTCTTTTCATTGTTGGGGACTGGAATGCAAAAGTAGGAAGTCAAGAAACACCTAGGATAATGGGCAAATTTGACCTTGGGATACGGAATGAGGCAGGACAAAAGCTAATAGAGTTTTGCCAAGAGAACGCACTGGTCATAGCAAACATCCTCTTCCAACAACACAAGAGAAGTCTCTATACATGGACATCACTAGATGGTCAACAACAAAATCAGATTGATTCTATTCTTTGCAGCCAAAGATGGAGAAGCTCTATACAGTTAGCAAGAAACAAGACCGGGAGCTGACTGTTGCTCAGATCATAAGCTCCTTATTACCAAATTCAGACTTAAATTGAAGAAAGTAGGGAAAACCACTAGACCATTCTGTTCAATTCAGTTCAGTCACTCAGTCGTGTCTGACTCTTTACGACCCCATGAATCGCAGCACGCTAGGCCTCCCTGTCCATCACCAACTCCCGGAGTTCATTCAGACTCATGTCCATCGAGTCAGTGATGCATTCCAGCCATCTCATCCTCTGTCGTCCCCTTCTCCCCCTGCCCCAATCCCTCCCAGCATCAGAGTCTTTTCCAGTGAGTCAACTCTTCGCATTAGGTGGCCAGTGTACTGGAGTTTCAGCTTCTGTATCATCTCTTCCAAAGAAATCCCAGGGCTGATCTCCTTCAGAATGGATTAGTTGGATCTCCTTGCAGTCCAAGGGACTCTCAAGAGCCTTCTCCAACACCACAGTTCACAAGCATCTATTCTTTGGCGCTCAGCCTTCTTCACAGTCTAACTCTCACATCCATGACCACTGGAAAAACCATAGCCTTGACTAGACAGACCTTAGCAAAGTAATGTCTCTGTTTTTAAATATGCTATCTAGGTTGGTCACAACTTTTCTTCCAAGGAGTAAACGTCTTTTAATTTCATGGCTGCAGTCACCATCTGCAGTAATTTTGGAGTCCCCAAAAACAAAGTCTGACATTGTTTCCACAGTTTCCCCATCTATTTCCCATGAAGTGATGGGACTGGATGCCATGCTCTTCATTTTCTGAATGTTGAGCTTTAAGCCAACTTTTCTCTCTCTTCCTTCACTTTCGTCAAGAGGCTTTTTATTTCCCCTTCACTTTCTGCCATAAGGGTAGTGTCATCTGCATATCTGAGGTTATTGATATTTCTCCCAGCAATCTTGATTCCAGCTTGTGTTTCTTCCAGTCCAGCGTTTCTCATGACACACTCTGCATAGAAGTTAAATAAGCAGGGTGACAATATACAGCCTTGACGTACTCCTTTTCCTACTTGGAACCAGTCTCTTGTTCCATGTCCACTTCTAACTGTTGCTTCCTGACCTGATTATTGGTTTCTCAAGAGGCAGGTCAGGTGGTCTTTTATTCCCATGTGTTTCAGAATTTTCCACAGTTTATTGTGATCTGCACGGTCAGACTTTGGCATAGTCAATAAAGCAGGAATAGATGTTTGTCTGGAACTCTTTTGCTTTTTCAATGATCCACCAGATGTTGGCAGTTTGATCTCTTGTTCCTCTGCCTTTTATAAAACCAGCTTGAACATCAGGAAGTTCATGGTTCACGTATTGCTGAAGCCTGGCTTGGAGAATTTTGAGCATTACTTTACTAGCATGTGAGATGAGTGCAATTGTTCGGTAGTTTGAGCATTCTTTAGCATTGCCTTTCTTTGGGATTGGAATAAAAACTGACCTTTTCCAGTCCTGGGGCCACTGCTGAGTTTTCCAAATTTGCTGGCATATTGAGTGCAGCACTTTCACAGCATCATTTTTCAGGATCTGAAACAGCTCAACTGGAATTCCATCACCTCCACTAGTTTTGTTCATAGTGATGCTTTCTAAGGCCCACTTAGACCACTTAGATCATTCAGGTATGACCAAAATCAAATCCCTTATGATTATACAGTGGACGTGAGAAATAGATTTAAGGGACTAGATCTGATAGAAAAATTGCCTGATGAACTATGAACAGAGTTTCGTGACATTGTACAGGAGACAGGGTTCAAAACCATCACCATGGATAAGAAATGCAAAAAAGCAAAATGGCTATCTGGTGAGATCTTACAAATAGCTGTGACAAGAAGAGAAGCCAGAAGCAAGGGAGAAAAGGAAAGATATAAGCATCTGAAAGAAGAGTTACAAAGAATAGTAAGGAAAGATAAGAAAGCCTTCCTCAGCGATCAATGCAAAGAAAAGATAAAGCTTAGTCTTTGTTATTTCTTTCTGCCTTCCCTCCCTCTAAAATATTGTAACTTTAACCCCTTTGGAAATGCCTGAATAAGGAGGAGTGGGGAAAATGATCAGAAATATTCTTCCTTGCTGAAAGGAAGAGCTTCCTTTAAGCTCTTTGAGTTTCAAGAAGGTGTGTGTGTGTGTGTGTTTCCTTTCTTTTGTGGGAAATCTTTGTGAATTATTTTGATTCTCATCTCAAGAGCTACAGCTCTCACTCTTACGGTGCTACTGTTGCATCCCTTTTCTGTGACGGGATTTGCATCCTCACATCTGACTCACCAGTGATCTAGCCTATGCAGACTCTCATTGTAACAGTCCTTTTTCTGCCTAGGAGGGTTTTTTTTTTTTTTTGGGGGGGGGGGTAGGGGAGTGGGAGGCTATTTAATTAAAATGTATGCAATATATTGTCTTTTCTCAAGATATCCAGTTTTGCTTTATGAGAAGATAGCAATTGTCTCTGGCTTCCCTGGTGGCTCAGATGGTAAAGAATCCACCTGCAATGTGGGAGAGCTGGGTTTCATCCCTGGGTTTGGAAGATCCCCTGGAGGAGAGCATGGCAACCCACTCTAATATTCTTGCCTGGAGAATCCCCATGGACAGAAGAGCCTGGCGGGCTACAGTCCATGGGGTCACAAAGAGTCAGCATGACTGAGCAACTAAGCACACATAGAGAAACAGTGCTCAGTTGTCTTTACAACTCCAGAAGTACAGCACTTACCTTCCTCTGCCAGACAAGCAATTAGTTAGCCACTTTCTCAGCTGATTTCAGATCACTTCTGAGGAAGAGGTCAGACACTTTCAGAGAGAGTTTCCAAAATAGTCCAAATAACCATGTTTATACTAGGCTTGGACTAGAAGGCAACAACCCACTGCCCTTTTCTCTGAGGCAAAAGAATGATTGTTAACATGAGTTTTTCTAAGGAAATCTTCCACAAATCTGTATGGCTTTCTTGTAACGCCTTATAAAACCTTAATTTGGCTGTGTGTCCAAGGAAAGTGGGGCTTCCCAGGTAGTGCTAGTGGTAAAGTATCCGCTTGTAAATATAGGAAATGTAGGAGATGTGGGTTCCACCCCTGCATCAGGAAGACCCCCTGGAGGAGGGCACAGCACCCCACTCCAGTATTCTTGCCTGGAGAACCCCATGGACAGAAGAGAGTGGTGGGCTACAGTCCATAGGGCCCCACAGAACCAGACACGACTGAAGTGACTTAGCACCAAGGGAAGTGGAAGAGGCTCTCGGACTTCGCTCCTGTTTATGCATTTAATGTTCATCTTAGTTATTTGGGGGGGCTTCCCTCATAACTCAGTTGGTAAAGAACCTGCCTGCAATGCAGGAGACTTGGGTTTGATCCCTGGGTCAGGAAGATCCCCTGGAGAAGGAAATGGCAACCAACTCCAGTATTCTTGCCTGGAGAATCCCATGGACAGAGGAGCCTGGTGGGCTACAGTCCATGGGGTTGCAAGAGTCGGACACAACTGAATAACTTTCACTACTACTACTACTACTACAGTTATTTTGGTCCTAAGGGGAGGTAATATTCCTACTGTGTGTGTGTATATGTGTGTGTGTGTGTGTCTGCATGCATGATGAATGCACTCAGTCATGTCCAACTCTTTGTGACCCCATGGACTGCAACACACCAGGCTGTCCATCACCAAATCCCAAAGCTTACTCAAACTCATGTCCATACAGTCGGTGATGCCATCCAACAATCTCATCCACTGTCATCCCCTTCTCCTCCTGCCATCAATCTGTCCCAGCATCAGGGTCTTTTCTAGTGAGTTAGTTCTTAGCATCAGGTGGCCAAATGATTGGAGTTTCAGCTTCAGCATCAGTCCTTTCAAAGAATATTCAGGACTAATTTCCTAGGATAGACTGGTTGGATCCCCTTGCAGTCCAAGGGGCTCTCAGGAGTCTTCTCCAGCACCTGAGTTCAAAAGCATTAATTCTTTGGCACTCAGCTTTCTTTATAGTCCAGCTCTCACATCATACATGACTAATGGAAAAAAAAAAAACTTTGATTAGATGGATCTTTGTTAAAAGAAATATCTCTGCTTTTTAATATGCTATCTAGATTGATCATAGCTTTCCTTCCAAGGAGCAAACATCTTTTAATTTCATGGCTACAGTCTCTATCTGCAGTGATTTTGGAGCCCCAAAACATTAAATTCTTTCACTGTTTCCATTGTTTCCCCATCTATTTGCCATGAAATGATTGGACCAGATGCCATGATCTGAGTTTTCTGAATGTTAAGTTTTAAGCCAACTTTTTCACTTTCTGCTTTCACTTTCATCAAGAGGCTCCTTAGTTCTTCTTTGCTTTCTGCCATAAAGGTGGTATTATCTGCATATCTAGGGTTATTGATATTTCTCCCAGCAATCTTGATTACAGTTTGTGCTTCCTCCAGCCTGGCATTTCTCATAATGTACTCTGCATATAATTTAAACAAACAGGTGACAGTATGTAGCCTTGAGGTACTCCTTTCCCAATTTTGAAGCAGTCTGTTGTTCCATGTCTAGTTCTAACTGTTGCTTCTTGATCTGCATGCAGATTTCTCAGGAGGCAGTTCAGGTGGTCTGGTATTCCCATCTATTTAAAAAATTTCCACAATTAGTTGTGATACACACAGTCAACACTTTTTGCATAGTCAATTAAGCAGAAGTAGATGTTTTTCTAGAACTCACTTGCATTTTCTATGATCCAACAGATGGTGGCCATTTGATCTCTGTTTCCTCTGCCTTTTCTAAACCAGCTTGAACATCTAGAAGTTCAAGATTCATGTACTATTGAAGCCTGACTTGGAGAATTTTGAGCATTACTTTGCTAGCATGTGAGATGAGGGCAATTGTGTGGTAGTTTGAACATTGTTTGGCATTGCTGTTCACTGGCAAGTAAATATATCTGCCTATTGTTGCAGAGCTATTTGTTATGCAAACCAACTTGAAGAATGGTGAGGAAAAAAGGAGAGTCACAACCTATTTGTAAACATGCAAGTTGCAAGAGAGCCATGGAGAAATATCTAAAATATAAGATGGCTTAGACAAAAATATGAATTCAATTTTAATGTTGTTTTAATGAATTGATAGTTACATATCTAGATGTAAATTCTGTCTAAGCAATATGAAACTTTGAGATTAGAGTTTATTTTATTATTTCTGTAAGTTCCATAGAAATAAATTTATCAGTCTTAGGAAGCAAAGATTTGATCCTTAGGTAATATATAAATTTAAAATTTCATCTTTCTCTGTTAGTGACAATAGCATAGTATTATCATAAAATTAAGATTTGAAATATTTATTTTAAGATGATACAGACATAAAGTAAATTGTTATTTTTGTAAATTAAGAGGATAAAATTACTTATGGAATCTTGTGAACTGATAATAGCATTTTGGTTTTCATTATAATACTTGGTAACTGATGTTTTTTATTGAGTAAGGAAAAAGTTGTTAAATAATATTATACTTTTGTTCTAAAATACATCTAGAGAAATTCACAGTATTCCATTCAATATGAAGTCTATGCTTTATCACTGAAATAACATAGTTTGGGAATTCCAAAGAATCTAGCATCACTATCTACAAAATATTCTACGTGCTCTTGAAACAACAACAACAACAAAAATCTATAAATTTATTTTAACTTCTCTTTTAGAAAATAATTTAACTTTCAATTCTGAACTTTTTAGAAATAAGACTGTTTCATTTCTTTAAAGATTGCCTTGGAATCATGCTACCTTCATTTCCCCCATCTTATCTTCATTCAGGCATATTTATTTGCTTATCCATAGACTATTATGAAAACAATAGTTTTCTAACTGTTCATCGCAAGTAAACATTTTCACATGGATGTTTTGACCTTACACAGTTCTGTCAAGGCAGCTTTAAAATAACACTGGCCCTCAAACTTATATTGGATCAATGTAAACCACTTTTTTTTTTTTCTTTTCATTCTTCTATGAACTGTGACTGTGCCATCAACTTCACCTTGCTTCTCTTTTTCCTGGGGTGTTTTGGAATCTGATCACTTGAAATTTTCTTCTTTACTATTCAAATGAATGTTTTCACTCCAGGTTTACTTCAGCACCATCCCCTGCGGTTTCCTTACTTTCTTCCCATATCTTTTAAATAGAATTCAACTTTTTTCAGGTTATCCAATTTGAGTGTACTATTTTGTATTTCTGCCAGTTATTCCCTTTGCTTTCAGTTGTTGTCCTTTAAACATGATGCTACAAAATAGCCTGCAGCCAGTCTGTTTTTCTTCGCCTTTGACTAGGCTTCTCATGTATATCAAACAACATGGAGTGCTCAAATCCATGTCCTAAACACACTACTGAAAAAAAGTGGTTTGGTTATATTTCATTAAAATATATCTGCATTTGCCAGGTTTTATGTCTCTACAAGGAATAAGTATTATAAATGTGTTTAGTGGAGCACTGAGGTAGAGTAAACTCATATCATAGGAGAAAGACATAAAGATTATATTGTCTACAGAGGCCTCTGACGAAAAAGGAATGGATAGACAATTTAGCTCTGACACTGAACAGCTGAGGACATGAAGGCAGAATAGCTTTAAATATTTCTTGTAATAGAAAGCTTTTATGTAGTATGATCCTTGGAGGTCTAATTTCAGACACAAAAGTACTTCTAAAGTTGTGTACTTACTAAACATAGTAAAATACCACATGTTTCTCTTTGTCAAGTTGTCTGAACTAAGTGTTTGGAAAAAAAAACTTTTTTTTTTTTCCCATCAAAATCAACACAAGGATTCCTTTGATATTAAATGAGTTACAAAAAACAGGACTACACATTGTGTGCTATTGTTTGTAGTAAAGAAAATATAAAATATTGAGAACAAATTAATTCTCTCTTACTGATATTTTTGTTTTTGTCACTGTAGAAAATGCTATTCACTAATAAAGTAACTTGAGAGTAGATAATTTGGCTTTATAACATAATTTCTTTATATATTTTATAAATAAGAGCAGAACATATTTGCAGAATGATTTTTTTCTCACAGAGATGGAGTGAGAGGCCCAGAGATCATAATGGTAAATAATATAATGGTGGAAACCGACCTCCAAAGCTGAAGAAATAGTTATATTGCACAACACATTTTTTATGTTTTATAAACAAGTGTTTATTTTTATTTTAAACAAGGTGTAGCATGTTATTTATATTAAAATTTTCTTCATAATAAAATAAAACATTATCTCAGTCTGTTTATCCCCTTTTGGGAGGGCTAGTAGTATCCTATCAACTTTTAATACATCAAATTACTCTCTCATGTATGCAAAGATGGTAAATGTATTTTAATGAGTGATAGCCAATATTTTATTGACTATCATGTTAGTTTCAAGTATACAACAGAGTGATTCTGTTATACACATACATGTATCTTTTCAGATTCTTTTCCATTTTAGGTTATTGCAACATATTGACTATAGCTTCCTGCACTATATATAAAACCTTATTTTTTTATTTTATAAAATTTTTGTATAATTTTATTTTATAAACTTTTGTATATAATGGCGTGTATCTGTTAATCCTGTTTATGTCTTTCACTCCCCTCTTTTCCCTTTAGGAACCATAAGCTTATTTTCTATGTCTGAGTCTGTTTCTATTGTAAATAAGCTAATTTGTAACGTTTCTTAGATTCCACATACAAGTGATAGCATATGATATTTGTCTTTCTCTGCTTGTTGCACCCAGTATGATAACCTGTAGGTCAATCCAGAATGTTTAGCTTTTGTATTTTGCTTTAAGTGATTTTATGTTATAGACTGTTAATATATTTCCATATCATAATACCTAAATGAGTACTAAAATATGAAAGAAAATTAAGTGATTAGATTAACTGCATAGAGGATAGGAGACTCAGTGAGATTAAAGTCATCAACATTTTACAAATATAATGAATACATTTGCATTGTTCTAATGTTGAAATTTGATGTTTTTTCATCCAATGTCTATTCCTTCACATACTCATTGTTTGAGCACTTAAGTTGAGGCAAGCACTGTGTTATTTGCTAAGGACACAAAAATGATCATACTTAATGAATCTGACTTCGTGAATCTTACAATTTAGTAATGAAGACTGATGTTAATCAAATAATCAGCAAACTATTTAATTACACATTAATATTTTCTTTAAGAATGTATAAGAAAGCATGCTACAAGGAGAGTATAAATTATCTGTGGAATCAATGAGCTGAGGTCAAATGGGCTAGTACTAAAGCTGACTAAGCAGAGGGAGAGGGGAAAAATTGCTGAAATATTCTAATTTAAGGAAAAGATTTATTCAAATCCTCTGATGTGAGAAGAATCATGGTCACAATCTTGGGTAAATAGAGATTGATAGGAAGAGGTTCAAAATGGCAACCAGGTGCTGATTCTTATAGAAACCGAGGATTCTGATAAGAATTATATTCTTTATCTTAAGAAAAAATGGGATGGCATACCAAATTTTCTATTTCAAAAGATCTGTTTTAAGCATTACTTGCATACCTGTTTGGAGGGGCCAATAGAAGATTAATATTGTTTCATTAATGTGAGGTTTCATTGACCATGTGAAAGGCTGCAACCAGATGGACAATTGAGACAGAGACTATAAGAATGGATTTGTGAGATACAGATCAGAAATAAAATCAAAGAGACCTAGTGCTTAATTATATAAAGAAAAATTCATCAAACATGATTTCTGTGTTTTCATCTTGGGGAAAATAAACCCATAATGCCACTATATATTAAGTAAGAGAACATTTGAAGTGATTCAATTCTTAGAATGAAGTACATTTTGTTTTTAATTTAGGACACATTGCGTTTGAAGAATTTTTGACAAATGCAAAGAAATGTTAAATATCAGTTGGTTATATTGGTCCTTAGTCTTAAAAGTGTGGCCTAGGTCCATATACTGAAAAGATATCCATATAAATATTACTATTGTGGATAATTTTTTCCTTGGAGAGAAGTCTAGAGAGAAGGGACAAAGAGATCTTTCATTGTTGTCTGAGATATGTCAACATTTAATAGCTGACAGATTTAAGGGACTAGATCTGATAGAAAAAGTACCTGATGAACTATGGATAAAGGTTCACGACATTGTACAAGAGACAGGGATCAAGACCATCCCCAAGAAAAAGAAATGCAAAAAAGCAAAATGGCTGCCTAAGGAGGCCTTACACCTAGCTGTGAAAAGAAGAGAAGCAAAAGGCAAAGGAGAAAAGGAAAGATATACCCATTTGAATGGAGAGTTCCAAAGAATAACAAGGAGAGATAAGAAAGCCTTCCTCAGTGATCAGTGCAAAGAAATAGGGGAAAACAATAGGATGGGAAAGACTAGAGATCTCTTCAAGAAAATTAGAGATACCAAGAGAACATTTCATGCAAAGATGGGCTCGATAAAGGACAGAACTGGTATGGACCTAACAAAAACAGAAGATATTAAGAGGTGGCAAGAATGCACAGAAGAACTGTACAGAAAACATCTTCACAACTCAGATAATCATGATCATGTGATCACTCACCTAGAGCCAGACATCCTGGAATATAAAGTCAAGTGGGCCTTAGAAAGCATCACTACAAACAAAGCTAGTGGAGGTGATGGAATTCCAGTTGAGCTGTTTCAAATCCTGAAAGATGATGCTGTGAAAGTGCTGCACTCAATGTGCTAGCTAATTTGGAAAACTCAGCAGTGGCCCCAGGACTAGAAAAGGTCAGTTTTCATTCCAGTCCCTAAGAAAGGCAATGCTCAAACTACCAAAGACTGCCAAAGAATGCTCAAACTACCACACAATTGCACTCATCTCAAACGCTAGTAAACTAATGCTCAAAATTCTCCAAGACAAGCTTCAAGAATAATTGCACTGTGAACTTCCAGATGTTCAAGCTGTGTTTGGAAAAGACAGAGGAGGCAGAGATCAAGTTGCCAACATCTGCTGGATCATCGAAAAAGCAAGGGAATTCCAGAAAAACGTCTATATCTGCTTTATTGACTATGCCAAAGCCTTTGACTGTGTGGATCACAACAAGCTGTAGGAAAGTCTTCAAGAGATGGCAATACCAGACCACCTGAACTGCCTCTTGAGAAATATGTATGCAGGTCAAGAAGCAACAGTTAGAACTGGACATGGAACAGCAAACTGGTTCTAAGCAGGAAAAGAAGTATGTCAAGGCTTCATATTGTCACCTTGCTTATTTAACTTCTATGCAGAGTACATCATGAGAAACACTGGGCTGGTTGAAGCACAAGCTTCAATCAAGATTGCTGGGAGAAATATCAATAACCTCAGATATGCAGATGACACCACCCTGATGGCAGAAAACAAAGAACTGAAGAGTTCTTGATGAAAGTGAAAGAGGAGAGTGAAAAAGTTGGCTTAAAGCTCAACATTCAGAAATCATGGCATCCGGTCCCATCACTTCATGGCAAATAGATGGTGAAACAGTTGAAACAGTGACAGACTTTATTTTCTTGGGCTCCAAAATCACTGCAGATGGTGACTAAAGCCATTAAATTAAAAGACTCTTGCTCCTTGGGAGGAAAGTTATGACCAACCTAGACAGCACATTAAAAAGCAGAGACGTTACTTTGTGAACAAAGGTCCATCTCATCAAAGCTATGGTTTTTTCAGTAGTCATGTATGGATGTGAGAGTTGGACTATGAAGAAAGTTGAGCGCCAAAGAATTGATACTCTGGGGTGTTGGAGAAGACTCTTGAGTCTCTTGGACTGAAAGGAGATTCAATCAATCCATCCTAAGGGAGATCAGTCCTGAGTTTTCATTGGAAGGACTGATGTTGAAGTTGAAACTCCAATACTTTGACCACTTGATATGAAGAGCTGATTCATTTGAAAAGATGCTTTGAAAGATTCAAGACAGGAGGATAAGGGGACAAGAGGATGAGATGGTTGGATGGCATCACCGACTCAATGGACATGAGTTTGGGTAAACTCTGGGAGTTGGTGATGAACAGGGAGGCCTTGGGTGCTGCTGTCCGTGAGGTCATAAAGAGTCAGACCCAACTGAGCAACTGTATTGAATTCAATAGCTGATAGTAGTGAGTTAATCTTTAAAGAAACAGAAATTTGAGAGGAATTAAAAAAAAATGTTTCAGAAAGAAATACATGCATGGCTCTGACAAATATTGAGTGAAGCACAAGTTCACAATGGCCTGTTTATTTTATAAATCAATGGTATTTTTATTTTTTTTTCTAGATTTATGATCCTTTTTTTTTTTTTAATTTTAAAATCTTTAATTCTTACATACATTCTCAAACATGAACCCCCCTCCCACCTCCCTCCCCATAACATCTTTCTGGGTCATCTCCATGCACCAGCCCCAAGCATGCTGCATCCTGCGTCAGACATAGACTGGCGATTCAATTCACATGATAGTATACATGTTAGAATGTCATTCTCCCAAATCATCCCACCCTCTCCCTCTCCCTCTGAGTCCAAAAGTCCGTTATACACATCTGTGTCTCTTTCCCTGTCTTGCATACAGGGTCGTCATTGCCATCTTCCTAAATTCCATATATATGTGTTAGTATACTGTATTGGTGTTTTTCTTTCTGGCTTACTTCACTCTGTATAATCGGCTCCAGTTTCATCCATCTCATCAGAACTGATTCAAATGAATTCTTTTAAACGGCTGAGTAATACTCCATTGTGTATATGTACCACAGCTTTCTTATCCATTCATCTGCTGATGGACATCTAGGTTGTTTCCATGTCCTGGCTATTATAAACAGTGCTGCGATGAACATTGGGGTACATGTGTCTCTTTCAATTCTGGTTTCCTCGGTGTGTATGCCCAGCCGTGGGATTGCTGGGTCATAAGGTAGTTCTATTTGCAATTTTTTAAGGAATCTCCACACTGTTCTCCATAGTGGCTGTACTAGTTTGCATTCCCACCAACAGTGTAGGAGGGTTCCTCTTTAACAAGTGGTGCTGGGAAAACTGGTCAACCACTTGTAAAAGAATGAAACTAGATCACTTTCTAACACCGCACACAAAAATAAACTCAAAATGGATTAAAGATCTAAATGTAAGATCAGAAACTATAAAACTCCTAGAGGAGAACATAGGCAAAACACTCTCAGACATAAATCACAGCAGGATCCTCTATGATCCACCGCCCAGAATTCTGGAAATCAAAGCAAAAATAAACAAATGGGATCTAATTAAAATTAAAAGCTTCTGCACAGCAAAGGAAAATATAAGCAAGCTGAAAAGACAGCCTTCTGAATGGGAGAAAATAATAGCAAATGAAGCAACTGACAAACAACTAATCTCAAAAATATACAAGCAACTTATGCAGCTCAATTCCAGAAAAATAAACTACCCAATCAAAAAATGGGCCAAAGAACTAAATAGACATTTCTCCAAAGAAGACATACGGATGGCTAACAAACACATGAAAAGATGCTCAACATCACTCATTATTAGAGAAATGCAAGTCAAAACCACAATGAGGTACCACTTCACACCAGTCAGAATGGCTGCGATCCAAAAATCTGCAAGCAATAAATGCTGGAGAGGGTGTGGAGAAAAATCAATGGTATTTTTAAAGATTGTCATCTTGGCAAGAATTGAATCCATTTGGTATAATAGGCTACTAAGTACACTAGAGTGAATCACTAATAACCAATGAATCTTTTAATATTTGCATCTATAGAGGAGAGATATATGTTAACAGATACTTGGATGACTACATTGCAGTTTGACAACAGTAATTTGCAAGACAACTTTCTATCATAAAAAAGGGTTTCTATAATTCAAAAATTCAGTTATAACCACATTCCCTAATTTTGAACATTTTTGGAAAAAAGTGTATATTATGATATTCCCAAATATGTGCTACTGAGTTATTATATCACTATATAATGTTTGAACTCACATCTTTTTCAAAAATAAGAACAATTTATAGCTGTAAATAATAATACAAAGGATAAATAGTTAACAAATATAGTTTTTTTTTTCTTTTTTAGATAAAAGAGTAACTGATACAAATCCAAATAACCTTCATAAAACATCGGAGGAAGATGGATGTTTTCAAATCTAGTTTCAAAAGTAACCCTGGGTAGAGGGAGAAATAGTTTTTAAAAGGCAATTGTAATTGACTTTTCCTGTTGACAGTTATAGACTGAAATATTTAATGTTGCTTGAAAGTTCTGGAAGTTTCCAACATTGATTTCTCATCTTACATTCGAGTTCCACATCTGTTTTAGTGTTTTTCATACACAATGGTTAAGACTCTAATTATGCCACTTCTTTGATTTAATCTGTAATATGATTCTCCATTCCACACTGGTACCATTTTTGTGATCTCTGTCATTTTTAATTTTATTTCAGATTATGTTCTTTCCTCCTCCATCCACCCTTCTTGAGTTCATGGCCTATCTTACTATGATAGCTCTAAATATTATTACTTTCCCAAGTGTTGTACTTGTTTTGTTTTAATTGAGAAATCAAAAGAATAATACTCTAATTAAATCTTAAGCTTTAAGGAATTTTTCAATTTTAAACCATGTGTTATTTAAACTCTTTAGAATCTTAATCTTGAAGTCTCTCTGTGTGAATTTTTATATGAGGGATTTAGAGTTCCAAAATCATTATAGTTAAGAGATATTATTTTTCTATATATCAAGAAAATTATTTCATTGCTTTAGTTTTAAACTAATCTGCATGTTTAAGTATATTTACCTTTAGAAAGTTCTTCCAGATTTGAATTTCATAATTTAAGTAGTTTTCTTCTAAGATTATACACTATCTCAAATTCAGAAATAGAAGCATTGATTCCCTACACAATATCTCTTCAGATCTGAGCTCTTAATTCTGCATTTTTAACGATCTCTTCTCTATTTTCATACTCAAAAAATTAAACAGTTTTTCACTAAGCCTGCTCTTGCATCTTTCCCTATATCCTACATTAGTATTGCTATATCTTATATCCTAAATCCTATATCCTAATTCCTATATCCTAAATGGCACTTCTGTGGTGGCTCAGCAGTAAAGAATCTGCCTGCAATGCAGGAGATGTAGGAGACACAGGTTCAATCCCTGGTTGGGAATATCCCCTGGAAAAGGAAATGACAACCCACTCCAGTATTGTTGTCTGAAAAATCCCATGGACAGAAGAGTCTGGTGGGCTACAGTTGGTTGCATAGAGTCAGATACGATTAAGCGACTGAGAACACACACAAATTAGTCATATTTTAATTCCCTAAAATGTATGTATCTGCATGTTTGCATATGTGTGTATATATGTATATATATATATATATATATATATATATACATGTTTGTATATGTGTTTGTGTATATATATATATTTGTATTCTGTATCCTTCCTCTAATTCCCTGTTTTAAAATTTTTGTGGGTTTTTTGCATATTATTGATTCAGGGAAGAATATCCTTTAGTATTATTTTGGTTTCTTTCGAAGCTTGATTATTTTGTATGGACTTCTTTCTGTACAAGAGGAGAACTCTGAAAGCTCTTTGAGAAACAACCTAAAAGAAAGGAAGATCCCTGAAGTCTAGGGAGGAGATGCAGCTCTGATGCTTTCAGATGAATGGTGATATAGACCTGACTATTTTGTTGTATTCCAAAGAGTTAAAGGCACCCAGGGCTAGTGTCAGCAGATACCTACAAGATATCTAGGGAGCTTGTGTCCTGGGCACAGGTTTTCCAGTCAAAGATATTCATGCCCTGTACATGTTGAAGAACTGAGTAACTTGACCTTGAGGGGCCAAGGCTGGCTTGGACAGTGGGCAACACAGTGGAAAACACTTGAAAACCCAGCTCTGGGAACCTCTAAATATACTGGACACCTCCATAATGACGGAATTTTTCATCAGCCTAGTGAAATGGAGGACAGGGAGTCACGTTTAATTCCAGTTAATTTTTTAAAAGTTAAGTTTTATTTAGTACACTGATAATATTTTAAAGAAAGTAATAGATGGGTTGATAACATAATATTAATAAGATAATAATGAGTGTTTTCCTTCCCATTTGCCATGCATCAGCAAGATTACCCTGCTTTTCTTTTTATTTGACTAAGAATATTTCTGTATTAGGCCTGCAGACCTGCTTTCCCCTCAACCTGAATAACACAGCAGTTCAGTTCAGTTCAGTTTCTCAATCGTGTCCGACTCTTTGCGACCCCATGGTCAGGCATGCCAGGCCTCCCTGTCCGGCACCAACTCCCGGAGTTTACCCAAACTCATGTCCATTGATTTGGTGATGCCATCCAACCATCTCATCCTCTGTTGTCCCCTTTTCCTCCTGCCTTAAATCTTCTCCAGCATCAGGGTCTTTTCAAATGAGTCAGCTCTTTGCATCAGATGGCCAAAAGATTGGAGTTTCAACTTCAACATCAGTCCTTCCAATGAACACCTGGGACTGATCTCCTTTAGGATGGACTGGTTGGATCTTGCAGTCCAAGGGACTCTCAAACAGTTCAAAAGCATCAGTTCTTCGGCACTCAACTTTCTTCATAGTACAACTCTCACATCCATATATGACTACTGGAAAAACCATAGCCTTGACTAGACGGACCTTTGTTGGCAAAGTAATGTCTCTGCTTTTTAATATGCTATCTATGTTGGTCATAACTTTCCTTCCAAGTAGTAAGCATCTTTTAATTTCATGGATGCAATTACTGTCTGCAGTGATTTTGGAGTCCCCCCCCCCCAAAACAAGGAATGACACAGTAGACTCCTTGCTATTCAACTGTGACTCAATTAACACACCCCGTCCTCAGTGAGGCTGTCACTGGAAGCTAAATTTATATTATTCCCCCTAGCAGGAGTTACTGTTTGTTATCTTTGTAGCACTTACTCTAAATGAAGGTATCTTAGTAATTTATCGATGAGCTTCTGTATTGTTTAAATTGCCCACTAGAAGGCGATTCCCATGAGCCCAGGGGTTTTCCCTATTTTTCCTGCTTATCTAAGCCAATCACAGAGTTAGAACTCCATGAATAATTCTTAAATGGATGAACATTAGCCTTCTAGTTTATTTCCATACTGCCAGCCTTCATGAGTGTATTCTTTTTTTAATGAGTTTATGAGATTTTTGTTTCTTTTTTTTTAATATGATGACACACTTTCTTAGATTCCATAATACATGATCCATACTCACTGAATGGTCTGTTCCTAAACTTATTAATATTGTAAAGTTTTGAACAGAGAGTCTTCTAAAAAAATTTTTTTTTATTCTTGGGGCGTCCCCAGTAGGTCAGTGGTAAAGAATCTGTCTGTAATGCAAGAGATGTGGCTCTTGATCCCTGGGTCAGAGAATATCCCCTGGAGAAAGGAATGCCTACCCACTCAGCATTCTTGCCTAGAAAATCCCATGGACAGAAGAGCCTGGCAGGCTATAGTCCACAGTGTCTCAAAAGAGTCAGACATGACTGAGCGACAACAACACCATTGCATAAAATATATGAAGATACCTATATTTTTATCTTTGTTTGTGCAGACTTAGAGAAAGACTAAGACACATAAGAACAAAAGAGTTATTAAGACTCCAAAAGAAAAAAAAAAAATTAAGTCTTGTGCAGTTTTCCAAAGCAGGCTGTTATTTAAAAGAGCTAATGGACTAGAGATATGTAATTCTGAGAAAAATACAATTAAGCAAAGTATTGATTTACCCATTAGAAGACCATTAATCATTTTGGCTGTAAACAAAATGGGAAACTTGAGTTGTTAACCAAGAATTTTGTTTCTTACTATGACTTTAGATAGTAAGATTAAGCTAGAGTTTTCCAAGTTTCATAATACCATAGATATATCTCCTAGTCTTGGAAAAAGTGATACATGGATAATAAGAATCCTTGTAAATAATACGAAAATGGTCCAACCTAAAATGTTTGTTAATATAGAAATTACATACCACAAGAAATCAACTTGGGTAATAACTATTATTAACTTTGTTTATGTTCCTGACAAATGAAAGAGAACATGGTTTCTGTGCCTTTTCCTTAACTTCACAACTGTTGAGAGGAAAAGAAAATTTTGTAACCCCCAATTTAATTGTTAGATGGGTTTAATAAGCCCTCAATCCCTTCTTCTTAGGATAGAAAAGTAGAAAAAGGACCTAGTCCTATTATTCTGTTATCCCTTCAATTATTAGAAACTTCAAACATTTTTAACTGTACCCTGATGTAATAACAAATTGCCATTGCCACCCAGCACACATGTTTGTGTGATAATTAAAGCAAAATTTCAAAAGACAATTTTTTTAACAACATAAGGCATGTTTTGTTAAATTCTATTTCATATTAAAAAGTACTCGGTGAATGACTTGAAATTTGAAAACTCTCATCTTAGATTGAAGGAAGGCTTTGTTGTTTGTGTGGCCTTATGTGGATTTATATAGCGCTTTGTTGTATAGAATTCTCTTGGCATTGGGAGGCCTTTGTTATTTTTCTTTCAGGGTGGGAGACTCTGAAAGAAGGTTGGCATTCGGCAAAGATTCCCTTTCTGCTATTAGTTTGAATCATGAGAGAATTTTAACTAATATCAAGGACAGGGCATGAGGAAACATTGTAGCTGTTGATATTTAGTAATTTCAGTGTTCATTAATTCCAACTAACCTTGAACAATTTTTCAGAAATTACTTGACTGATCACAAGCACAATGACAAGATAACTGAAGGTTCCTTAGTTTTAGTCCCTGGGGGGATTAATTGGAGGTCTAAATGCCTTTGTTGCCACTGTTGTATTTTTTATTAGGGATATTATGCTATAAATCTGATATCAAATGGAAGTTTACAGTGGGTTTGGGGTTTAGGATAGTTACTCTGTCACAGAACAATACTGCAGGTAGCAGGACTGATTCAATAATTGATTCATGTCATTTCATAAATATTAATATAGACCTTCCTTTAAGCTATAGGGGGAGAACAGAGACATACAGATGATTGTAAAACATCCAAATGACCCATAACTGTATCAGGTCATTAACACACAGCTGAAGATAGAACCAGTATATCCTTGTGACTCTTCACAGGAAACAATCTTACTCATCTGAGGATCCTGCCCATAGATTCTACCTCTTTGGTAGTTCTGATACTAAGTCTATTACTTACTTGTGCTCATAGAGTTAAATGTTGTTTCTAAGAGCTTTATCTACAACGTGATTGAGAATATATCAGCATGATATCCATGTTTAAATTAGCTGATTCCTCAAGTAGAATATTGACCTAATTATTCCAGATTTACAAGCTTAGTCTGTAAGAAATTTACAGTTACTTATAATCAGCAGGCGTTTAGACTTTCAAATCTATGGCAAATATTACTTCAGATAACATACTGTTTTGCTAATATTAAGGAATATTGGAAAGTAGTTATAACTTCAAATATCAATACTTTTGTAAATGGCGAATGCTTACTTTAGAATCAGCAAAAGTATTCTAAAATGTCTTTTAAAGTTGTTGTTTTTTTTTTTTAAATAATTAACTGCAGTCTAATCTCATTTATACAGACAGGGTTCATATATGACATATAGTTTTATCTCTTTAGTCCCTTGCCATTTACTTTTTGAAGAAAGCAGCCTCGTTGTCCTCCAACATACCATATTTTAAATCTGTGTAGTTGCTTCCTTGTAGGATTTTTCAACTTCCTTCTGAAGAAGGACGAGTAAAATATGAATTATGTGTCATGTCCATCCTGTAGCTCACTTTTATACAGCATTCGAGATAAAAACCAGCTTTATATGTTAAAGGTTATAAAGCAAACAAGAAAAATAATATGTAATAGAGATATTATGTGGCCACAAAACCGAGATATTTACTATGTACATTTTAGGCAAGGATTTTGCTGACCAATGCCTATTTATAATAACTATGTAAATAAAACATTTTGACAAGATTATTGACTATGCCAAAGCCTTTGACTATGTAGATCACAATAAACTGTGGAAAATTCTGAAAGAGATGGGAATACCAGACCACCTGGCCTGCCTCTTGAGAAAACTATATGCAGGTCAGGAAGCAACTGTTAGACCTGGACATGGAACAGCAGACTGGTTCCAAATAGGAAAAGGAGTACATCAAGGCTGTATATTGTCACCTTGCTTATTTAACTTCTATGCTGAGTACATCATGAGAAACGCTGGGCTAGAAGAAGCACAAGCTGGAATCAAGATTGCCGGGAGAAATATCCATAACCTCAGATAGGCAGATGACATCACTCTTATGGCAGAAAGTGAAGAGGAACTAAAAAGCCTCTTGATGAAAGTGGAAGAGGAGAGTGAAAAAGTTGGCTTAAAGCTCAACATTCAGAAAATGAAGATCATGGCATCTGGTCCCATCACTTCATGGGAAATAGATGGGGAAACAGTGGAAACAGTGTCAGACTTTAATTTTGGGGAGTCCCAAATCACTGCAGATGGTGATTGCAGCCCTGAAATTAAAAGATGCTTACTCCTTGTAAGAAAACTTATGACCAACCTAGATAGCATATTCAAAAGCACAGACATTACTTTGCCAACAAAGGTCCGTCTAGTCAAGGCTATGGTTTTTCCAGTGGTCATGTATGGATGGAAGAGTTGGACTGTGAAGAAAGTTGAGCGCCAAAGAATTGATGCTTTTGAACTGTGGTGTTGGAGAAGACTCTTGAGAGCCCCTTGGACTGCAAGGAGATCCAACCAGTCCATTCTAAAGGAGATCAATCCTGGGTGTTCTTTGGAAGGAATGATGCTAAAGCTGAAACTCCACTACTTTGGCCTCCTCATGTGAAGAGTTGACTCATTGGAAAAGACTCTGATGCTGGGAGTGATTGGGGGCAGGAGGAAAAGGGGACGTCAGAGGATGAGATGGCTGCATAGCATCTCTGACTCAATGGACGTGAGTTTGAGTGAACTCCACGAGATTGTGATGGACAGGGAGGGCTGGCGTGCTGCGATTCATGGGTTCACAAAGAGTTGGACACGACTGAGTGACTGAACTGAACTTATGGTGGTGGTGGTAGTAGTGTCCAACTTTTGCAACCCCATGGATTGTAGCCCTCTAGGTTCCTCTGTCCTTGAGATTTCCTGAGGAAGAATACTTCAGTGTGTTGCCATTTCATTCTCCGGAGGATTGACAATTAGTTTATCAGTTTGATGTGCTCTGTGCATTACAATACCTTCAGAAACCAAAGTTGTCCTAGTGTGAAATATTCTATTTCTGAAGATTTGCTTAATTTATCTTCTTTGAATTAACATGCCTCTTAATGGGTTTATTTGGATGCCTTAAATTTTATATTTGGGAAGTTTAGTTGTATTATACCCAGTGAATTTCTTATGATTAAAAAAAAAAGATTCTTAATTTGTCTCAGCTTTTTCTTTTCAAAAATTCTTTGCCAAAGTTTTTACTGCAAAGTATTAGAATTTGATCTCAATGATGTATAATGATCGTTTTCTGACATTAAACAGCTCATTTAGAGCCTAAATTCAGTGGGTAACCCACTAAGTTAAAATAGATGCTGATAAATAAACAATTTTGGATGAAGAAAATAATAAAATACAGTAAGAATGAAAGTTATACTGTAGTTTTCATTTTTTATCATGCATGACAAAAAAATTAGCTTCTAGTTAAGCTAGATTTTAAAGTTGTGGTAAAAATCTTACTCTTTGTTTCTAATTGAATTGCAATATGTTTCCTTGTTGAGTTATCACATATGACACAGCTTTAGAACTGTTATGGTTATTTAACAGGAAAGATAATTAAGTCAGCATTAATGATATGGAGTGTTAGCAATGAATGAAATAAGTGATGAATTGAGGATAAAGAGAAAAGAGAAAAAAATTAAGAGCCAGTTTAGAGAATTAAAATGCAATTGGAGGAGCTGGAAAACTGGAAAGAATAAATCTATGAACTAATTAGAGATAAGCCTCTCAGGAAATGGATTGAATCTAGGGACCAATCAATAAGAGATATGTACCCAGGTATAAACTAAATGAATCTTAGAATAAATTCCTTAATAAAAACAAATCTGAGGACTCAAAAGTTACTAGAATTTTTACCTACTGCTAAAATAATTCAGATTTACCTTCAGTTCAGTTCAGTTCAGTTCAGTCACTCAGTGGTGTTCGACTCTTTGCGACCCTAAGAATCACAGCATACCAGGCCTCCCTGTCCATCACCAACTCCTGAAGTTCACTCAAATTCATGTTCATTGAATCAGTGATGCCATCCAGCCATCTCATACTCTGTTGTCCCCTTCTTCCCCTGCCCCAAATCCCTCTGAGCATCAGGGTCTTTTCCAATGAGTCAACTCTTCACATGAGGAGGCCAAAGTACTACAGTTTCAGCTTCAGCATCATTCCTTCCAAAGAACACTCAGGACTGATCTTTAGAATGGACTGGTTGGATCTCCTTGCAGTCCAAGGGACTCTCAAGAGTCTTCTCCAACACCACAGTTCAAAAGGATCAATTATTTGGTGCTCAACTTTCTTCACAGTCCAACTCTCACATCCATACATGACCACTGGAAAAACCATAGCCTTGACTAGATGGACCTTAGTTGAAAGGTAATATCTCTGCTTTTGAATATGCTATCTAGGTTGGTCATAAGTTTTCTTCCAAGGAGTAAGCAACTTTTAATTTCATGGCTGCAAACACCATCTGCAGTGATTTTGGAGCAAAAAAAATAAAGTCTGACACTGTTTCTGTGGTTTCCCCATCTATTTCCCATGAAGTGATGGGACCAGAAGCCATGGTCTTCGTTTTCTGAATGTTGAGCTTTAAGTCAACTTTTTCACTCTCCCCTTTCACTTTCATCAAGAGGCTGTTTAATTCCTCTTCACTTTCTGCTATAAGGGTGGTGTCATCTGCATATTTGAGGTGATTGATATTTCTCCAGGCAGTCTTGATTCCAGCTTGTGCTTCTTCCAGCCCAGCGTTTCTCATGATGTACTCTGCATAGAAGTTAAATAAGCAGGGTGACAATAGACAGCCTTGATGTACTCTTTTTCCTATTTGGAACCAGTCTGTTGTTCCAAGTCCAATTCTAACTGTTCCTTCCTGACCTGCATGTAGTTTTCTCAAGAGGCAGGTCAGGTGGTCTGGTATTCCCATCTTTTTCAGAATTTTCCACAGCTTATTGTGATTCACACAGTCAAAGGCTTTGGCATAGCCAATAAAGCAGACATAGATATTTTTCTGGAACTCTCTTTCTTTTTCCATGATCCAGCAGATGTTGTCAATATGATCTCTGATTCCTCTGCCTTTTCTAAATCAGCTTAAACATCTGGAAGTTCACAGTTCACTGTCATCCTGAGTTAAATAAATTGACTGATTTTGAAAATGTGATAATATATTATGGAAGAGAATTTCTCTAAAACTAGAGTCAGAGATTGGTGGTCATATGGTAATGGACAATTTGGGATAGTGTGAGGTAGAAGCATTTTTAACAAGAAGTTCCGCTCATTATTATTGATGAATTTGAAAAATGCTTTCCACACTATATTCTTCATTGGCCTGTTATCAATTCTGAAAATTCCAGTATTTCTATGATTCAAAAAGTTATATAGTGTAGAAATACAAATACGTTCATTATGGGAGTGAACAAATTTAAATTTCACCACCCATCCTGATACAAAAATACTGCCTCATTTTGTTATTAAAATCCTAAATCTATGCTCATTCTCCAACTTCAAAATTGATGTTCTTAGTATAGAATCATAATGGAAATTAAGAGTGACATCATTTAGCTAGGAGAGTATTAGTAGATTTTCATGGGCCACATGGCCCCTCCTAAACCATGGGATTTGTGCAATATGCCAGGTCTAAAATATCTAAGATATTCACAGAACTTGCATCTTTGATAGTATTAAGATAATTCCTAAACCTCTTTCCCACAATATTCCATAGAGCCTAAATAACTCTAATCATCTCTACTTTTATATTCAGATGTGCAACAGAAAAGCCTACTCAACACTAAAGTGATCTTTTTAGAAAAAATCTTGAGCTCGAATATAATTTATATAATTACTTTTATTTCTAAATGATTATTAAATAATTTATACTGCAACACACTGCAATACCAGTCATCAC
Organism: Ovis canadensis; assembly: GCF_042477335.2. Classification (NCBI taxonomy): domain Eukaryota; kingdom Metazoa; phylum Chordata; class Mammalia; order Artiodactyla; family Bovidae; genus Ovis; species Ovis canadensis. The sequence goes on from NC_091266.1 coordinate 19,671,430, forward strand.
ATATAATCCATAGAAATTGAATCCAAGAAATGAAATGAAAACTACAATATAAGAGGGACAAACATCAAAGTTCAAAAGTGATTATAGTTTGTATTTTTCTCTTTAAAAAATGCTTACCAAATAAAAAACTATTATAAATTTATTTAAAGTGATAATGGCATTCACCCCCAAAGAAAGCGTTATATATGCTTGCAGGTTTGTGTGGATTATCACTTGTAATAAATGTTGGACTCATATAAATCCTATTTTTTACCATCTTAAAATATGGAAATGAATAAATTTGTAAGGACTCATAGAGATCTCTGCTAAGTTTGCAGTATGTTGGGAGCCAGCACGGGAGATCCCACCCATGACAAGGTCATGCGGAGGAGACCTGACAGGCAAGGCAGATCAGGACTCTAAGGGACTCCCTGGACCTGCTCGAGCATCTACCCAAACCAAAATCTGTCTGTCTACTGTATACTATATTATGCCTTTCACCAACTCTTCTGACATTAACAGGGAGCTATCCCCGATCACCTTTCTCTGGAGAATTCAACTTAGGGCTCTAGTTGATAAGTCTCCTGGGCATGAAAGGAGCATTTCAATTCAAACCCCCCATTAGCATTCTAGCTTGCTTGGCAGGTTTATCCAGACTCTTGCAACTATGCATATGATTATTCACAAACCATGACACGGGAAGCTTAAGTATTCTAAAAATATAGAGCCATTTGAGGGGTGAAAAATTTTTATTAAAATAATGCTGGTGAAGTGTTTCATTGTTGAGCCAATGCTTGCTGCCAGGTTCCCATATCCCTTATCCATTGTGTGCCTGGGAGTGCATTAGTTAATATAGTTGGAATGTAAGAAAAACAAGTAGTAGCCTTGGTATTAACCACACCAGACCTTTGAGCTAATAAGTACTTTGTTGTTGTTGTTGTAACCCACTCCACCTTTGCTCCATGAGAATGTAACTCAAGAAACACCTTGAGTAACAGGCAAATTTGGCCTTGGAATGCGGAATGAAGCAGGGCAAAGACTAGTAGAGTTTTGCCAAGAAAATGCACTGGTCATAGCAAAAACCCTTTTCCAACAACACAAGAGAAGACTCTACACATGGACATCACCAGATGGTCAACACCAAAATAAGATTGATTATATTCTTTGCAGCCAAAGATGGAGAAGCTCTAAAGAGTCAACAAAAACAAGACCAGGAGCTGACTGTGGCTCAGATCATGAACTCCTTATTGCCAAATTCAGACTTAAATTGAAGAAAGCAGGGAAAACCACTAGACCATTCAGTTATGACCTAAATCAAATCCCTTATGATTATACAGTGGAAGTGAGAAATAGATTTAAGGGCCTAGATCTGATAGATAGAGTGCCTGATGAACTATGGAATGAGGTTCGTGACATTGTACAGGAGACAGGGATCAAGACCATCCCCATGGAAAAGAAATGCAAAAAAGCAAAATGGCTGTCTGGGGAGGCGTTACAAATAGCTGTGAAAAGAAGAGAGTAGAAAAGCAAAGGAGAAAAGGAAGGAAATAAGCATCTGAATGCAGAGTTCCAAAGAATAGCAAGAAGAGATAAGGAAGCCTTCTTCAGAGATCAATGCAAAGAAATAGAGGAAAACAACAGAATGGGAAAGACTAGAGATCTCTTCAAGAAAATTAGAGATACCAAGGGAACATTTCATGCAAAGATGGGCTCGATAAAGGACAGAAATGGTATGGACCTAACAGAAGCAGAAGATATTAAGAAGAGGTGGCAAGAATACATGGAACAACTGTACAAAAAAGATCTTCACGACCCAGATAATCATGATGATGTGATCACTCATCTAGAGCCAGACATCTTGGAATGTGAAGTCAAGTGGGCCTTAGAAAGAATCACTATAAACAAAGCTAGTGGAGGTGATGGAATTCCAGTTGAGCTGTTTCAAATCCTGAAAGATGATGCTGTGAAAGTGCTGCACTCAATATGCCAGCAAATTTGGAAAACTCAGCAGTGGCCACAGGACTGGAAAAGGTCAGTGTTCATTCCAATCCCAAAGAAAGGCAATGCCAAAGAATGCTCAAACTACCACACAATTGCACTCATCTCACATGCTAGTAAAGTAATGCTCAAGATTCTCCAAGCCAGGCTTTAGCAATACGTGAACCGTGAACGTCCTGATGTTCAAGCTGGTTTTAGAAAAGGCAGAGGAACCAGAGATGAAATTGCCAACATCTGCTGGATCATGGAAAAAGCAAGAGAGTTCCAGAAAAAAACATCTATTTCTGCTTTATTGACTATTCCAAAGCCTTTGACTATGTGGATCACAATAAACTGTGGAAAATTCTGAAAAAGATGAGAATACCAGACCACCGGAACTGCCACTTGAGAAATCTGTATGCAGGTCAGGAAGCAACAGTTAGAACTGGACATGAAACAACAGACTGGTTCCAAGTAGGAAAAGGAGTACTTCAAGTCTGTATATTGTCACCCTGCTTATTTAACTTCTATGCAGAGTACATCATGAGAAACGCTGGGCTGGAAGAAGCACAAGCTGGAATCAAGATTGCCGGGAGAAATATCAATCACCTCATATATGCAGATGACACCACCCTTATGGCAGAAAGTGAAGAGGAGCTAAAAAGCCTCTTGATGAAAGTGAAAGAGGAGAGTTAAAAATTTGGCTTAAAGCTCAACATTCAGAAAACGAAGATCATGGCATCTGGTCTCATCACTTCATGGGAAATAGATTGGGAAACAGTAGAAACAGTGTCAGACTTTATTTTGGGGGGCTCCAAAATTACTGCAGTTGTTAACTGCAGCCATGAAATTAAAAGACATTTACTCCTTGGAAGAAAAGTTATGACCAACTTAGATAGTATATTCAAAAGCAGGGACATTACTTTGCTGACTAAGGTCCATCAGATCAAGGCTATGGTTTTTCCTGTGGTCATGTATGGATGTGAGCGTTGGACTGTGAAGAAGGCTGAGCACCGAAGAATTGATGCTTTTGAACTGTGGTGTTGGAGAAGACTCTTGAGAGTCCCTTGGACTGCAACGGGATCCAACCAGTCCATTCTGAAGGAGATCAACACTGGGACTTCTTTGGAAGGACTGATGCTGAAGCTGAAACTCCAGTACTTTGGCCACCTCATGCGAAGAGTTGACTCATTGGAAAAGACTCTGATGCTGGGAGAGATTGGGGGCCGGAGGAGAAGGGGAAGACCGAGGATGAGATGCCTGGATGGCATCACTGACTCTATGGACGTGAGTCTGAGTGAACTCCGGGAGTTGGTGATGGACAGGGAGGCCTGGCGTGCTGCGATTTATGGGGTCGCAAAGAATTGGACATGACTGAGTGACTGAACTGAACTGAACTGAACTGAGGCTGACACAGATTAGAGGTTTAAAGAAAAAACACTTCAAGGGAAAACAAGTTTTCTGGTTGATCAACTTTTATCAAAAAAGGGTCATAAAATGTCAACAGGCCTCCAAGGTCAGAAGATAATGTACACAACATAAAAGCCTTTTTTATGAGAATGGTATGCAGAAAAAATCGTGGTTTCGATAAGGGCAAACCTGCTGGAATGTTTGAGCTGACTCTTCATGACTTTGCATCTTTCATTTTCCTCTATGTACAAGTCAGGATATAAAAGCTCTTTTTGAAAATAAAGTTACGGGCCTCGCTCACCGAAGCTTGGTCTCCCCGTGTCATTCTTTCATTTGCCGATGCCATTCATCCTGAGGGTATCCCTGGACTCTGCTGAGGCTGGACCCCAGCAGCAGTATTCATAAACTGTGAAGAATTTGTTGTTGTTCAGTTGCCATATCTGATTTTTGTGACCTCATGGACTGCAGCACACCAGGCTTTTCTTTCCTTCACTCTCTCCAGAGTTTGCTCAAATTCATGTCCATTAAGTAGATGATAACATTCAACCGTTTCATCCTCTACTGCACCCTTCTTCTCTCGCCTTCAATCTTTCCCAAAATTAGTCTTTTCCAATGAGCTGGCTCTGTGCATCAGGTGACCAAAATATTGGAGCTTCAGGTTCAGCATCAATCCATCCAATGGATGTTTAGGGTTGATTTCCTTTTGGATTGACTGATTTGTTTCCTTGCAGTCCAAGGGAGTCTCAAGAGTCTTCTTCAGTGACAATTCAAGAGCATCAGTTCTTTGGCACTCAGTCTTTACAGTCCAACTCTGATATCCATACATGTCAACTGGAAAAACCATAACTGAGTATACAGACTTTTGTCTGCAAAGTGACGTCACTGCTTTTTAATACACTGTCAATGTTTGTCATGACTTTTCTTCCAAAGAGCAAGTATCTTTGAATTTCATGGCTTCCATCACAGTGTACAGTGATTTTGCAGTCCAAGAAAATCTATCACTGTTTCCATTTGTTCCCCATCTATTTGCCATGAAATTATAGGACTGAATGCCATGACCTTAGTTTTTTGAATGTTGAGATTTAAGCCAGCTTTTTTACTTTCCTCTTTCACCTTATCTAGAGACTCTTTAGTTCCTCTTTGCTTTCTGCCAAACTATGAAGAATATTTATGATTTATATTTTCTATATAATTTTTCTAATATTTTATCTTATAGAAAGAAGTCATTTTTTTAAGGATTCTTTGTATCGGACAACTGCTTTGTAGGTTCCAGAATGCTATTTTTGACACCTGAAGTTAATGCCCCAAACTCACAATTTAAAGACACATACTTGCTTTTATAGATTTGTCTTTGAAAAACTGAAATTTGTTGTGCATATTTCCACTTAATTAAAAATAACAAAGGATCAAGTGAAGGAGGTTGAGGTAATAAAATATTCTTATGAATAAAGATAAAAAGGTTTTTTTAAGCTATGTATTTTTCAATTTTGAAAAGACTCAAAATCTGAGGATTCTTTGAAATTTGATACCATATTTTTGACATTTATATTTATAAATTTTCTCCTTTCAAGTGAATGTGAATTTAAATAACAGCAAAGTCATATACAAGTAGACAGTTAGATTTTAGACAGAAGTGTTTGGACAATGTTATTTTCAGAAGGCCTATAAATAAGAAACATTTTTCAGTTATTGCTATAAGTTGTAAGTTTTGACTAACTTTTTTGATGAGTGATGGTTGATATTTTCATGACATTAGAGTGAAATTTATCATACTCATTTATAAAAGCCAATATATTTTTAATGTAGATTGTCTCATTTCTGTGTTACTGATCTCTATTTACTGGATCATTCCCAGCTACTTTGATGCATGTTCTTATACCTGATATTTTGAAAGGTCCAGCTTCTTTTTCTTTTTTTCTTCACAGCAAAACTTTTCAAATGTGTTGTGTTTATTGCCTATTAGCACTTTCTAACCACTGGTTTATTCTTCAAATTGGGTGTCAGTGTCGTTTTCCCAGTTGTGTCCATATTGTCAAATATATGTGACACTCCTCTGACTCCTTACTGAACCTCTTTAACAGAATTTGACAGAACTGATCACACTTTACCTCTTTAAATACTGTCTTATAAGTGGTTTCTATAACACCAGGTAGTACTGGTGTTCCTTCTCTGTTGCTGATAAAAATTACTCTTCTACACTATCTTAATTGGCTTCCCAGGTGGTGCAGTGGTAAAGAATCTGCCTGACATTGCAGGAGACACAAGAGATGTAAGTTTGATCCGAGTCAGAAGATCCCCTGAAGTGGGTGATGGCAACCCATTCAAGTATTCTTGCCTGAATATTTCCATGGATGGAGAATTCTGGTGGGCTCCAGCCCATGGGGTTGCACAGAGTTGGATATTGCTCAATAGCACTCACATGCTACCTTAGTTCTTGGAATTCATCAAGTTTTTTCCTTGGTTCTCTTATCTATTCCTTTGAATTATTATTCTGATGTTCCTTTGTTCCTTTGAGACATAGGCATTCACACAAACATAACTATCTCTGTCTTTATCAATTGACTGATCAACTACTTTATTTGCAGTTATCAGAAATAAATTCCTCCCCATTGTTAATTTATTCCTTTATGTAGTTACAGTATCTTCTGTATGTGCAGTGGGGGCCATTTTCCATGATAGTCTTCTGGTTCTTAGATTGGATAGATAACCTTTTAAAACAGTGTTGATTTGCCTTAGAAATTCACAGCAGGAATTCATTGATCCAGGACAAGTTTTTATATTTTTATATGGAATGTGCAGTCCATAGATTTATATCATACTTTCCTACACTAGTAGGCAGAATGTATCAAATGTCTACTTTGCAGGAGACAAAGACAAGCAACCGTTCATGATATCTGGCTTATAAGGTTGTTAAAAGGGATCAGTTTTATTTTCAGCTCTACTGCTAAATGTGTCATGTGATTTTAGGTCAGCCTCCTCAGCTATCTGATCTAAGACTTGTCATTTGTCTCTAACAAATATATTAGAAAGATCAATATACATCTTACAGCTACTCTTTTTTTAAATGAAAAAAGGCCTGACACATGTAAATCATTAGTATTACTGTGATGAAAAAGCACAGGACAGGAAACCAGGAAATCTATTATTTAATCTATCATCTTTTAATTAGGTCTACGACCCTGTATATGTAAAATTAGTAATTATTTAAAAGGCCATGATAATCTCCAATTTCTATTTTTACATCATTTACTTTCTATTGAACCATTAAACTAAAAATAGTTGCTTATACATAGTAGTCAGCATGCCTGCCTTTTTTTCTTTATGCAATGACTTTCAGTTCTAAGACTGAAAAGAACTTTTCTTGGTATAATTATATATATCTACACAATGAGTGAAATAAGGTATTTCTATGAATCCTGTTATCATTGTTTCATTACTGTTCTTGAAGACAAATTACACCTGTTTGTTGATAATGTTTTTATGTAATGAATTAGCACTTTTACAAACAGAATGATCAATGTTATTGATTAAGCAACACATTCACAAATAGTCATCCATGTTGAGGTACATTCAGTACAGTGCATTTCCAAATCATGTTCAATAGCATTTAAAATGCAAGGAAAATGAAAATAAATTGGAACTTCAAAGCAAGAAATGTAAACTCACGAAGTGTACTGTGAAGCTTTGTTATTTCACAAATGATTCTTGCTAGGAATTGGATTTTGTGTGTGTGTGTGTGTGTGTGTGTGTGTGTTTTAATTTTGTTCAAGAAGCTTTGAATTTCCGTAATAGTTTAGAACAAGCAGTTGGAATTGCATAATGTTCTTTATTAAATTATCACAAGCACTAATACAATACTGCTTTCCCTGGGGAATATTTTTTTTTTTTACTTTCTACTTAATATTCAGGTCTAAACATTTGTCATTCACCTGACTGGAGACCAGTTCAGTGTAACACTATAAGGATGAAGAGAGATTTAAACATTGCCAAGAACCTCAAACGACTTAACTAAAATGTTACTGGATTGGAAAATAAACATCTTGTTGATCATCTCAAAATTTCTAATTGAAAATGATGGTTTATGTAAATATGAATTATATATACCTAATTTTTTGTTATTTATTTTATTTATTTTATTTTTACTTTACAATACTGTATTGGTTTTGCCATACATTGACATGAATCCACCACAGGTGTACATGAGTTCCCAATCCTGAACCCCCTCCCACCAACCTCCCCATATTTTCTCTCTGGGTCATCCCAGTGCACCAGCCCCAAGCATCCTGTGTCCTGTATCGGACCTAGACTGGTGATTCATTTCTTACATGATAGCATACATGTTTCAATGGCATTCTCCCAAATCATCCCACCCTCTCCCTCTCCCACAGAATCCAAAAGACTTTTCTATACATCTGTGTCTCTTTTGCTGTCTCGCATACAGGGTTATCATTACCATCTTTCTAAATTCCATATATATGTGTTAGTATACTGTATTGGTGTTTTTCTTTCTGGCTTACTTCACTCTGTATAATCAGCTCCAGTTTCATCCACCTCATTAGAACTGATTCAAATGTATTCTTTTTAATGGCTGAGTAATACTCCATTGTGTATATGTACCACAGCTTTCTTATCTATTTGTCTGCTGATGGACATCTAGGTTGCTTTCATGTCCTGGCTATTATAAACAGTGCTTCGATGAGCACTGGGGTAAAAACTCTCCAGAAAGTAGGAATAGAAGGAATATATATACCTAATTTTTAAGACATCTTTTTCACAAGCAATCCTAATTTTTAAAATTGAAAGAAAGGAAGAAGAAAGAAACTTATAAAACAGACTAAATGGAAAAGTCAAAAAGGAAACTAATGAATTAAATTCATGAGTTTATGACTAATTAAAATAAACAAAAGACTTCCATAAACCTGAGGGCACAAATTGAAAACAATAGAATAGTCGATGATATTTTATGCAAATGCTGAAAGCACTCTGCTTCAGCCATGTACTATCAAAAATATGTATTTAAAACAAATATACCTACACATGCTTCACACACAATGTTCTTAAACATTGTTTCTGTGTCCTCACTTTCATGTTGTGAAAATAAACAAATGAGAAAGAAAAAAGAAAAAGTCTTGATAGATTACATAGTATCACGGTTAAGAACATGGGAATTTGAGTAAGGAAGTTCAATACTTGCCTCTGTCATTCATTAGTTGTAGGATATTAGACAAGTCACTTAATCTCCCTGTATCATCTCAATCTAATTATTAAATAAGAGCCATAATAGTAATTGCTTGAAAAGGTGACCAAGTGTTTCATTATGTCCTACTGAGAAGCTTTCTTCCTGGAATGTAGGGTTTTCAAGGCTATCATCAGGACAGTCGTGTGAAAACTGGGAAAGGTTGCCACTACAACTGAGAAATAATTTAAAGCACCTTAAGGTCTTTATATATTTTTTGGCTAAATGAGTAGTTTTTATTACTTCAAATAACAGTGAAAACATTTGAGTTCTTATATTTTCATTAATTCAGCAATCTAGTCATTGATTATTTATTGAAATATATCCTACATCCAAATGTAACAACTTATAGATTGTCAGACTTGGATGCCTTCAATTGTATCTTCTTACTTATTTCCTGCCCACATTTCTTTGAGAACTTCTACTTGTTTTTCTGGTTTACTATAATATGTCTACCTGGGGAAATATAGTGTTGATTGCTGTTGTTCAGTCACCTAGTCACATCCGACTCTTTGCAACCCCATGGACTGCAACTTGCCAGGCTTCCCTGTCCAGCACCATTTCCTGAAGCTTGGCAAACTCATGCATATTGAGTCAATGATGCCATCCAACAATTGTGTCCTCTATAGTCCCCTTCTCCTCCTGCCTTCAATCTCTTGTATGACTCTTTGTGACCCCATGGACTGTAGCACACCAGGCTTCCCTGTCCATCACCAACTCCCAGAGCTTACTCCAACTCATGTCCATAGAGTTGGTGATGCCATAGAACTATCTCATCCTCTGTTGTCCCCTTCTCCTCCTGCCTTCAATGTTTCCCAGTATCAGGGTCTTTTTCAATGAGTCAGCTCTTCCCATTAGGTGGCCAAAGTATTAGAGTTTCAGCTTCAGCATCAGTCCTTCCAGTGAATATTCAGGATTGATTTCCTTTAGGATGGAATGGTTGAATCTCCTTGCAATCCAAGAGACTCTCAAGAGTCTTCTCCTACACCACAATTCAAAAGCATCCTTTCTTCAGTGCTGATTTTCTTTATAGTCTAATACTCACATCCATACCTGGCTAATGGAAAAAAAACATAGCTTTTTCTAGATGGACCTTGTTTGGCAAAGTAATTTCTGTGCTTTTTAATATGCTGTCTAGGTTGATCATAGCTTTTCTTCAAAAGATCAGGCATCTTTTAGTTTCATGACTGCAGTCACCATCTGCAGTTATTCTGGGGCCTAAAATAATAGTCTCTCACTGTTTCCAGTGCTTGCCATGAAGTGATGGGACAAGATGCCATGATCCTAGTTTTCTGAATGTTGAGTTTTAAGCCAATTTTTTTGCCCTCCTCTTTCACTTTCATCAAGAGGCTCTTTAGTTCTTCTTCACTTTCTGCCATAAGGGTGGTGTCATCTGCATATCTGAGATTATTGATATTTCTTCTGGCAATCTTCATTCCAGCTTGTGCATCATCCAGCCTGGCATTTCTTATGATGTACTCTGTATATAAGTTAAATAAGCAGGGAGACAATATACAGCCTTGGCATATTCCTTTCCCTATTGGAACCAGCCTGTTTTTCCAGGTCCAGTTCTAGCTGTTCTTTCTTAACCTGCTATATATTTTTCAGAAGGCAAGTAAGATGGTCTAGTATTCCCATCTCTTGAAGAATTTTTCAGTTTGTTGTGATTCACACAATCAAAGGCTTTGACATAGTCAATAAAAGAGAAGTAGATATTTTTATGGAACTCTCTTGCTTTTTTGATGATCCAACAGATGGTGGCAGTTTGATCTCTGGTTCCTCTGTCTTTTCTAAAACCAGATTGAACATCAGGAAGTTCACTGTTTATGTACTGTTGAAGCCGGGCTTGGAGAATTTTCAGCATTACTCTCCTCGCTTGTGAGATGAGTGCAATTGTGAGGTAGTTTGAACATTCTTTGGCATTGCCTTTCTCTAGGATTGGAATGAAAACTGACCTTTCCATTCCTGTGACCACTGCTGAGTATTCCAAATTTGCTGGCTTATTGAGCGCAGTATTTGCACAGCATCATCTTTTAGGGTGTGAAATTGCTCAACTGGAATTCTATCACGTTCACTAGCTTTGTTCATAGTGATGCTTCCTAATGACCACTTCACTTCACATTTCAGGATGTCTGGCTCTAGATGAATGATCACGCCACCATGGTTATCTGCATCATGAAAATAATTTTGTATAGTTTTTCTGTGTATTCTTGCCACCTCTTCTTAATATCTCCTGCTTCTGTTAGGTCCATACAATTTCTCTCCTCTATTGTGCCTATCTTTGCTTGAAATATCCCTTGGTATCTCTAATTTTCTTGAAGAGATTTCTAGTCTTTCCCACTCTATTGTTTTCCTTCATTTCTTTGCACTGATCACTGAGGAAGGCTTTATTATCTGTCCTTGCTATTCTTTGTAACTCTATATTCATTGGGTATATCTTTCTTTTCTCCTTTGCTTTTTGCTTTTCTTCTTTTCATAGCTATTTGTAAGACCTCCCCAGACAGCCATTTTGCTTTTTTGCATTTCTTTTTCTTGGGGATGGTCTTGATTACTGCCTGTTGTACAGTGTCATGAACCTCTGTCCATAGTTCTTCAGGCACTCTATCAGATTTAATCCCTTAATCTATTTGTCATTTCCACTATATAATCATCAGGGATTTGATTTATGTCATACCTCAATGGTCTAGTGGTTTTCCCTACCTTCTTCAATTTAAGTCTGAATTTGGTATTAAGGAGTTTATGGTCTGAGCCACAGTCAGGTCCTGGTCTTGTTTTTGCTGAATGTATAGAGATTTTCCATCTCTGACTGCAAAGAATATAACAAATCTGATTTTGGTATTGAACAACTGGTGATGTCCATGCATAGAGTCTTCTTGTGTGGTTGGAAGAGTGTGTTTGCTATGACCAGGGACATATGACCAGTCCAACAGACTCTCAAGAATCTCCTCCAACACCACAGTTCAACACCATCTATTCTTTGGTACTCAGCCTTCTTTATCTACCAACTCTCACATCCATATATTTGTTTGCCAAGTAATTTATCTACTTTTTAATATGCTGTCTAGGTTTGTCATTACTTTTTTTAAGGAGCAAGCATCTTTTAATTTTATGGCTGCAGTGATCATCTGCAGTGATTTTGGAGCCCCCCAGAATAAAGTCTCTCTCTGTTCCCATTGTTTCCCCATCTATTTGGCATGAAATGATAGACTGGATGCCATGACCTTAGCTTTTTGAAGGTTGGGTTTCATGTCAGTTTTTTTCACTCTCTTCTTTCACTTTCATCAAGAGGCTCTTTAGTTCCTCTTTGCTTTCTGTCATAAAGTTGGTGTCATCTGCATATCTGAGGTTATTGATATTTTTCCTTGCAATCTTCATTGCAGCTTATACTTCATCCAGCCTGTCATTTCACATGACGTACTTTGCATATAAGTTAAATAAGAAGGGTAACGATATACAGCCTTGATGTACTCCTTTCCAAAAATTGAACCAGCAGTCCCTTGTTCCATGACTGGCTCTAACTGTTGCTTCTTGACCTGCATAACTGTTTTACAGGAGGCAGTTAAGGTGGTCTGGTATTTCATCACTTGAAGAATTTTCCACAGTGTGTTGTGATCCTCACAGTCAAAGACTTTTAGTGTAGTCAATGAAGCAGAAGTAGATGTTCTTTTGGAATTCTCTTCCTTTTTCTGTGATCCAATGGATGTTGCCATTTTAACTCTGGTTCCTCTGCCTTTTCTAAATCTACCTTGTACATCTGGGAATTCTGGGTTCCCTTAATGTTGAAACCTAGCTTGGGTCAAATTCCCTGGGGATTCTCAGTCCCTTTGCTGGATCCCCAAGTTGGGAAATCATAATGTTTCTACTCATTGTCCAAAGATGAATAATGGTTAATTCTCAGTTGAAGAAAACCTATATTAAAATGTATACATATACAGTAAATTCTTTATGCTGTTATGCATATATCAGAGCAGTGAGCTAAATGAAGAAAGAGAATTCCCAATTATGTCTGCATATATTGTCATGAAGAGAAGTAAATGTTCAGGGAGAAAAAGAATCTGCATATGTAAATTAAAACTTAAAATTCTTGAATGATATGTAGCCTTTGACCAGTTGAATTGGATGGAAAAATCCTTAGAAAGAGAAAACATCTTGAACAAGTTGTGATTTTTCCATTATTTCAGCTTCTTAGTTATCTCCATTCATAATCTCTTGAACCAAGAATCAAACAAGTGCTATTTTAGAAACAGCTTCTGACCCGAGTATGTGTTTGTAGGGAGGGACTCAATGTCCATATATTTAGATTTAGTTTTCTAGTTACCCAGAATTCATGAAATCAAAGAAGAGGATTTGGTTCCTATTCTCCAAAACTAGCTTTTGTCATCCAAGAATTGAAAGCAAAGAGGAATGAAGCAGATTCAAGCATAGAACTGACAAAGGGATGCAATATATAGTTAACTTCACTAAAACGTAAGGGCCAGTTCCCACAGGTGCCAGTTTTCACACTGGCCAAGATTGCTGAGTGACTGAATATTAATGATTTGATATTTTTGGTTAGCTGAAAGCAGTAATAAAACATCAAAGAGTATTGAGACTATGCCAAAGTACATTGCAAAACATAGGTAAATGATAGGAAGTTAGAAGTAAGAGTAAACGACTTTCTCTGTATTATTTTCAGAACTGTGTAAGTAGCTAGCTCCATATTTAATTTGTTGCTTGCATGTTCAAATAACATAACCCCTCATAGTCTTAATTTATGATCTAAGTTGGGAAAATCAAAGATGCTTCACATTATTGTGAGGATCAGATAAAAACACATGTGAAGTCATTTTCTTGGACTAGATTAGTAGTTTTCCTTTTTTTTTAAATGCTTGTAAGATTTGCTGGAAGTGCCTAAAAGGAATGAAAGTGATAGAATTCACATTTCTTCCACTCCCTGTAATTTTCCATCAGGAAAGTTGATTCTTACTTTATTTTTAAAATATTTTTGGCAAGGAGCAATTTTTTTTAAAGAAAATTTCAAAATATGTTATCTATATCTCTGTAATAAATACTAAAAAATTACTTAATTAATTATTGGATTTGCATGGCCATAACTTCTCTTCTCCAAAGAAACAATAAATCTAAAATAATGCAAATGGAAGTTAGACAAGTTTACTAAGACACACCATATGCTCTGAAAAATATATCTAGTTTGCACTGCTGGAAATCACTTAGAATTGGATTTCAGGGGAGTTTTACCATATTGTATGGAACCTCTTTCCTGATTCAGAAAACCATAAACAACTGTGAACTTTACTATGGATTGTTTCCTTAAACACACACACTCTCTCTCTCTCTCTCTCTAAAGAAATAAAGCTGTAAAACAAAATGACTCAACATTTCTTCTGGCCAATTTTTACAAAATTGAAGTCATGTAAACAGTAGGTTTACATTATCAATTATTGAGAAGCTCTTCATTGAATTGAAAGCATATGTTTTTCACAATATCTATCTACTTTTTAGGCTTCTTACAAAAACATTGTTTTTCCAATCTTTGCTAAGCTCCCATGCTTGGTCCACCCTACATACAGTGGGTCAAAATGATGCTTCTAATTAAATCTTCCTTGATGTCTTGTAGGCTGTTGCATATCAGTAGTTAGACTGCTCAAGGTTCACTGTCTAACAAGAATAGAGATATATCCTAGTGTATTTGAATTTTGAAAAATTGCTTCCCCATGAAAATCTAATTTAATTATATTTGAATGGATTATGTATTCATTGTGGGAGAGGAAAAGTTAAAATATGAATAAAAGCTTTGTTCTCAGAACAAGTTACATTGTCCCATTAAAAACTTATGCATATTTGAAACCTCAGGCTCATCTCATTCAAATTAAATTTTATTGTTTAAGTATATTGAAACACATTTCTCTTTAACTTATTTGTGTTTTCCAACTGCGATACATTGTAGCTTACAGAGAGCCTATGTTTTAGGTATTTGTGGTGTTTTGTTTAATCTTTATTCAACTGCATTAATAGCTTCTTCTCTGCAATATTTTGTTAATGAATGCAGGAGCAAAATCCCATAACATTAAAATTTGTATGTATTATATAATCTCAGTGATTTGAAAGTTGTCCTTTTCCCCTAAAATTGTGGAAATTTAAATGCTGCTTGAGTCAGAATTAATTTAAAAGGAGAAATTTGATTTATGTAAGAGGAAACTGTATTTTTAATTTCTCATAATTTAAAGGAAAACAAAACTAAACCTTAACTCATATAACCTCTCTCTCTATTTACTTGTCTGATTCTTGGTTGTTGTATTTCTTTCATGACAATTAGTGAGTTTTTTCATTACAACTTTCTCAGCAAATAGTATATTCTTTCACAAATAATAAGAACTCAGTGAATGAGTTTTAATATTGGAAAGGAGGAAAAGAGGAAAATGGGAAGTTTGGAAGGCCACTTCGGATTTTAAAGGTATATAAAATATGCCAATGAAGGATCAAAATATTATTTCATAACTACACAGATGAGGGATTAACTGAATCAGAGGTTTCATTTTTTTTTAATTTTCATGTCCATTTTATCATTCTAATACAGTGCTTTGTGCATAATGCACATAACATTATTTTTTAACTGATTAGTATTTGATCCAACTTAGACAGTATTTCAAGGCTGAGATTTTCAGATATTAATAACATTAAATTCTCCCTTTAAAATGCATTGTTAATAACCTTGTTGTGGCAATTATTTTGCATTAAATATGTATATCAATCATTTTATTGTACATTTGAAGCTAACCCAGTGTTATATATCTTGATAAACTGAAAAAATTTTAAATGCATTGGTAAACTTTTTTTTTTGACAATTAACATGTATTATGAAATTTATATTAAAATAAAGCCAGCTTTATTTCTAAAACTTTTTCAAATAGTAAGGTTTCGATACCTGAGTGTTTAACACTTATGGTGCTTTTGGTTGCAAAGAGTGTAAGAACTAACAAATAGCTTTAAACAGAACAAAAGAATTGTATTCATCCACTCAATTATAAGAGTAGAGAATTTGGGTAGGTTTCAGAGACTGCTTGATTAAGGATCTGACTAAATCTCTGGAATTTTCTTGGTTATCCTTTTCCATGGAGCTCAATTTGACTTCAAGCTACCTTTCTTCATATAGAAAAATGGTAGTGTTAGTTTCAGGAGTCACATTTGCACACCTAATGTTCAACCAAAGAATCAAACAAGACTGTATACACTCACAACTTTTCAGCAAAAGTCCAAAATATACTCTAAATGAACTGAGATCACATGATCATTGTGACAGGAGAACAGCATAAACTGATTAGCTTAGCATCATTTATTCATTTGTCTAGAACTGGATGTGGGACATACCTCTCCCAACACCCATGATACTAAAGAGAAATATGGGTCCTGAGGAAAAGTCAGATGGGAACAAAGACTGAAAACACCAAGTGTTCTCATAACATTCATGCTCAAACTTGCTCAAGACATGCTGAAAACATCTTTGCTTTCATGTTTTGAATATCTCCACACTGTAAATCTTTCCATATTTTTAGTGCTTCCATATATTGAATCTCTCTATAATCTTAAAAGCTTCAACATCACACATAAATGTGTGATGAGTATATCCTTGAAAATAATATTTTTAAATTAATAAAATATGAATCATTATAGAAGCAATATGAAATAACTATGTAATCAAGCCCAAGTTATTCTTAAATAGATTTAGAAAACTGAAAAGAT
Source organism: Ovis canadensis (assembly GCF_042477335.2). Lineage (NCBI taxonomy): Eukaryota > Metazoa > Chordata > Mammalia > Artiodactyla > Bovidae > Ovis > Ovis canadensis. Next base: position 19,687,772 of record NC_091266.1, read on the forward strand.
CTCTTTGCAGAAAACAAAGCGAAAATACTATCATGACAAATTTTCAAAGAGGTTCTACATTTCTGGGAGGGGATGGTAAAATTTTTTGAGGATTTTCAATTAGCTGCTAACCCCTTTTACACAAATACATATGCACATATTGACTGAAACATTCATATGTATATTATATAGCATATATACATAATACATGCTATATATTATTCATATGTATATTATATAGCATATATACATAATACAAGATAGTAAAACATCTGGCTGAATTGCGGGAGACCCGGGTTCAATCCCTGGGTTGGGAAAATCCCCTGGAGAAGGAAATGGCAACCCACTCCACTACTTTTGCCTGGAAAATTCCAAGGACTGAGGAGCCTGGTAGGCTACAGTCCATGGGATCACAAAGAATCGGACACAACTGAGCAACTTCACTTTCACATAAATAATACATATGTATGTAAACACATGCACATACATATTTCCCCTTGACATATAAATACTTCTGGAGAAATCATAGCTTGTTGCTTTTTAGCTCTAGTAATGGCAAGTCTCACTACTATAAGTTGACATCTGTATGTATGAGAACAATCTATCATACAAGCACAGCACTCACTCCAGTATTCTTGCCTGGGGAATCCCATGGACAGAGGAGCCTAGGAGGCCATGGTCTGTAGGGTCACAGAGAGTCAGACATGACTGAAGTGACTAAGCATGCATGCATACAGCAAAGCTTTTTAGTAAGATGCTATGAAGTAGTGGTTACAAGCAAAATTCTGGAGTTTGCCTGCTCAAGATAAAAATCCAGCTCCATTATTTCTTATCCATGTTACCTTGTCTAACTTTTTTTGAGCTTTAGTTTCCGTATCCATGGAATGAACATAATCATGGTGCTTTTCTCACATGATACCTTCACAGCAATTAAGACAAGTTATCAATTAAGATAACCCATGGGCACCTAAAAATTATCACCTGTGAATAATTGGTCAATAAATTTAGCCAATTTTATCTTTATTGATTTATGGTTTGAATTGATCACCCAACAATGATATTGTAACAGACTCTCACTTCTAAGTACAGATATATTTTGAATATTCAGAGTTTTAGCTAGTGAGAAAATTCAATGGAGAAAGAGAAGTACAAGATAGAATATAAATATATACCAACTCATATTTTCCCTCTAGAATTATACTTTTTAAAACATATTTCATATTTATTTCCTCAATAATGGGTGCCTAGTGAATTTCTGGCTATGTTTTGCTCTTATGCAGTATTTATCTATCTCAGGTTCTGCCCGTTTGCTTAATCTGGTTTAGCAGAAAGCAACACTATAATTTCTGAGAATCCTGGAGAGACAATACCTCTCCATCCACAACTTTCCCTTGATGCCTTGCTTCAGCTAAGGATAGAGGAAGGCATGGTTCAAGTTTGAATTCTTAAAGAGAACAGATAGAGCATTGCCTGTGACCATAACCCAAAAAGTTCAGTTCAGTTCAGTCACTGAGTCGTGTCTGACTCTTTGAGACCCCATGAATCGCAGCATGCCAGGCCTCCCTGTCCATCACCAACTCCCGGAGTTCACTCAGTCATGTCCAGCTCTTTGTGACCCCATGGACTGTAGGCCGCTAAGGCTCCTCTGTCCATGGAATTCTGCAGGCAAGAATACTGGAATGGATAGCCATTCCCTTCTCCAGTGGATCTCCCAATCCCAGGGATTGTATCTGGGTCTCCTGCATGCTAACTCAATAGCATGAGATGTGAAATATAATATAGAAGGGTCTACCTGCTAATTTTTTAGAATAAAAAACAGCATCAATTCTTTATCTTCATTAGCTGAATTGAAAGTGAATCAAGTAAAATTAGATGTTCAGTTCAGTCACTCAGTCATGTCCAATTCTTTGCGACCCCATAAATCGCAGCACGCCAGGCCTCCCTGTCCATCACCAACTCCCGGAGTTCACTCAGACTCACGTCCATAGAGTCAGTGATGCCATCCAGGCATCTCATCCTCGGTCTTCCCCTTCTCCTCCTGCCCCCAGTCCCTCCCAGCATCAGAGTTTTTTCCAATGAGTCAACTCTTCGCATGAGGTGGCCAAAGTTCCGGAGCTTCAGCTTTTACACCATTCCTTTCAAAGAAATCCCATGGCTGATCTTCAGAATGGACTGGCTGGATCTCCTTGCAGTTCAAGGGACTCTCAAGAGTCTTCTCCAGCACCACAGTTCAAAAGCATCAATTCTTTGGTGCTCAGCCTTCTTCACAGTCCAACTCTCACATCCATACATGACCACTGGAAACACCATAGCCTTGACTAGACGGACGTTAGTCGGCAAAGCAATGTCTCTGCTTTTCAATATGCTATCTAGGTTGGTCATAACTTTTCTTCCAAGGAGTAAGCATGTTTTAATTTCATGGCTGCTTTCACCATCTGCAGTGATTTTGGAGCCCAAAAAAGTAAAGTCTGACACTGTTTCCACTGTTTCTCCATCTATTTCCCATGAAGTGATGGGATCGGATGCTATGATCTTTGTTTTCTGAATGTTGAGCTTTAAGCCAACTTTTTCACTCTCCACTTTCACTTTCATCAAGAGGCTTTGTAGTTTCTCTGCACTTTCTGCCATAGGGTATGCTAATTGACTTTTTGAGAATATAAATATCCCTTTTGAAATGGGTTGCCTGTTGATATTAAGGTTTCAGATTAAAAATGAATGAACACATCCTCACCAATTAGAGGCTAAGGAAGACAATTGTGGATGTTCACAAACATTGAATACACTACAAAATTTTGTCACCATTACTGAAGATGCATTTATCTATACCTCATCCTTGGTACACTGTGATTGAGCAGTTTTATGTCAGCAGTTTTGTATCATTAACCAAAAACCCATCATATGTAGCAATTATATTTTAAAGTGTTTCTTTTTCTTGGAAATAAAAATATACCTCTTTTGTGTCCTAGTATTTTTCTGGGGCCCTAGAAACAAGTCCAGCTTCTTCCCCAGAGAGTTATTTAGAATTTGAAGTCAGTTATATACATCAGTAATTTCTTCTATAAATTCTATCTTCATTTCAAATATGAATTCCTCATATAATATTGTTATCTCCATAACCTGTTATTCCTGAGTGCTCCTCTTAACTTTTAAAAATGCATTTTCCTACTTAAGAGTTGCAATTTTGTAGTCAAATTGTTCTGTCAGTTATTAGCATTTGACTTTGAGCTGTTATTTAATCTCTTTGTGCCTGTTTCCTCACCTATAAAATGGGGATAAAAATAATAATCATTACCTCATAAAGTTGTGAATATTACGTAGGTTAATTTTAGTGTGGAACTCATGCAAATATATAGAGAAGGCAATGGCACCCCACTCCAGTACTCTTGCCTGGAAAATCCCATGGATGGAGCAGCCTGGTAGGCTGCAGTCCATGGGATCGCTAAGAGTCAGATAGGACTGAGCAACTTTACTTTCACTTTTCACTTTCATGCATTGGAGAAGGAAATGGCAACCCACTCCAGTATTCTTGCCTGGAGAATCCCAGGGACGGTGGAGCCTGGTGGACTGCCATCTATGGGGTCACACAGAGTTGGACATGACTGAAACAATTTAGCAGCAGCAGCATGCAAGTATTAGGCATTATTGTTATCATAAAAAGCATTATTATTCTAAAATTATCTTCACTTTCAGTCTAAATATTCATTTAGCATGTAAGATTTTTCATCCATTTTAATACAGATTCAACATAATTGACTTTTACTAAAATGCCAACTTGAATTTGTGTTCTTATTTTAGACAGGCACAGTTGCTAAATCTAGGATTCACTTAAGCACTTGCTTTATTGAGCAAAGTGTGTAACTTGGCTTTGGTCAATATTGTATTTAATTTTATTAGTTTCAACCGACTGCTACCCTAGCAACTTTGGTTGGATCTTGACTTCATCACTTAATGTAATTTGGGTTTTTATAAATATTTTACCAAAATATGTTCACATATGCTTTCTAAATTTTGACTCTGAGTGACCAAGTTTGAGAAGAACTAGGCTAAGGAGATAAATTTAGTAAATGTCATAAGAGGCTTCTCTATAGATTAAAATCATTTATTTTTAGGTACTTTTATATATTGTCCTCCTGAAAATTATTTAAATGGCCTGCAGTGCTCAATATGTACATATACAGTTACTATGTTTGGGTAAAAATTTTTCAAATAACTTTATGATAAACAGACCATTATGATTATCACATACTTAAGGACCATTGTATGCACTGGAGAAGGAAATGGCAACCCACTCCAGTGTTATTGCCTGGAGAATCCCAGGGACAGGGGAGCCTGGTGGACTGCCATCTATGGCGTCACACAGAGTTGGACACGACTGAAGTGACTTAGCAGCAGCAGCAGCAGCAGCAAGGACCATTGTATTTTCGTCATCTTCTGATCTCCTAACCCTATTTAAGAAATGAGTTCAACTGTAATAACTTATTCTTACTGAATCAGTGCAAATTCTCTTCTGGACAGTCTTTTAATATTCCTTAAACACACATTGGGATTAATTTTAAGATTAGCTTTGGTATGCGGGTTTCTTTTTTTTCCTGAAAGTCATAATAATTGCCTATTCCAGTCTTATGGCACTTTTAATACCTCAGCTATCAATATCAGTCCTTTATTGAAATTCTGACCAGAGTTTTCTCAGACTCTAAAAAGATGATGACTGCGCTAGGAGACTGCTCAGTTCAGAGGAACTGAAAGCTTTTGTACAGTTTAGGGGTTCTGTGGTGCAGTTTGAGATGAAAGGAGTGGTTTTGGAGATACAGTTATCATGTTTATCTCATTTCAATTTAAAAACAATATCATTGCAGAAAACTTGGATTCTAAACCCTTTATCTGACAATGTAACCGATTTTAGCAATTTGGAAATTTCAGTGTGCTAAACTGCACGTTATACAGACTTCAAAGTGATTCATGACAGAGCCATATGTTTTTTCTATACATTTTCTCTTTGTCTACTCTGCACTTCGTTTTCCAAACCAAACTAAACTTTCAACTCAATCCTCTTACATATGTCTTATACCATATCTTATATAACTTAGACTTTGACATACTGTTTCTTGCTCTTCTTTTTTAAAGAAATTTTTTCTTCTCTTCACCCTCTCCCTCTCCATTTACCTTACTAACTTCTAGTTATTATGTTTAGCTCTTAAGTCACTTATTCTAGGAAACCTCTTTTTCTTTTTAAAGAAAGAGATGGAACATTTCACTTTTTTAAATTGTTGATTTGAATAGTTAACAATTGTTGTTAATAGTCAATTTAAATTGTTCTGTTAGATTTCCAATGTATAGAAAGGTATTTCAGATTCTTTTCTATTATGGGTTATTGTAAGATATTAAGTATAGTTCCCTGTGCTGTACAGTAGGGCCTTATTGTTTATCTATTGTATATATCATCTGGTAAACTCCTTACATACAAATAAGTTCCATTTCAAGAGCACTTTCATAAGTCCAATGTGTTAATAAGTCCATCAAAGTTAACCTAGATACCCAACTAACACAATTAGCTATACTGTCCTGTACTGTAATAGGTTTATAATATTTTAAACATAAATTATACCTAAAAGCAAAAAATAAATGAAACAGTTTTAATCTTATTGTACAGTACCCTGTAAAGTACAGTAGAGTACCAGCTACATCACCACCAATTTTCTACTTGCTTCTGGATATCCTGGGCTTGAAATAAAGATAGTATATACTGTACTCTATACAGTTCTACACAGAGAGGATGCATGCAAGTGAAAGTGTATGCTAGACACATGAACTAGCTTATATGGTTGGATACACAAATACATGTTTCCATTTTGAAAGCTAACAACTTGAAGATTTGTATGTAGGGGACTTGTAATGTGTATATGTTAATCCCAAATTCCTAATTTATCTCTCCCCCTACTACCACTATCAGTTTTGGTAACCATAAATTTGTTTTCTAAATCTGTGAGTCTATTCCTATTTTGTAAATAACTTCATCTATATCATTTTTTTGATTCCACATTTATGTGATATCAAATGATATTTGTCTTTCTTTGTCTGAATTATTTCACTTAGCATGACAATCTCTAGATCTGCCCATGTTGCTGCAAATTACATTATTTCATTCTCATGGCTTGTAATATTCCATTGTGTAACATACCACATCTTTATTCATATGTTGATGAGCATTTAGTGTGCATCTGTGTCTTGGCTAGAAATCTTCTCTTACACAACTTTTAAGTGCTCCATTCACTTAATATCTACTAACTATCACTGCTATGGTCTCCCATAGCTCTCTGTATGACTTACATGAAATACTTATTACACATGATTTTAATAGCTAGTTCACATGTTTGTAATTCCATTGTATACTAATGACAGTAAGAAAAAGAATAATTATGAGTTATTAAGTGCTTATGAATATAGATAAATGTTATTATAAATATATCTTTATTTTTATATTGATATACAAATAGATATGCTTTCTAAACATCTCTATGAAGGATTTATATTAAAAAATGATGGAAACAGAATAGCTAAAACTTGTGTAGATAACACTGCCATCAACTCAAAATTTTCTGCTGTAGATGTCTAGTACTCATATAAATAGTATAAATTAATATCTTTAAAATCCCCGAACAAAAGCAGTTCCCAAAACATTATGAATTAACAGTACCCCCTTTTGCAATTATTTTCTGAAGAAGAAGCAAATAGATCCAATGATAGTATATTAGAGATAGTTGCTGCTGCTGCTGCTAAGTTGCTTCAGTTGTGTCCGACACTGTGTAACCCCGTAGATGGCAGCCCACCAGGCACCCCCGTCCCTGGGATTCTCCAGGCAAGAACACTGGAGAGGGTTGCCATTTCCTTCTCCTGTGTGTGAAAGTGAAAAGTGAAAGTGAAGTCGCTCAGTTGTGTCCGACACTTAGCAACCCCATGGACTGCAGCCTACCAGGCTGCTCCGTCCATGGGACTTTCTAGGCAAGAGTACTAGAGTGGGGTGCCATTACCTTTTCTGACTGGAGATAGAATACATTACTAATTACTAATTTTCACACAAAAATTCATTGTTGTATGCCCAGAGGAAAATGACCACATGTCCTAGGTGCTCAAAATATTTAACAATGGAATTAGTCATTTGTAGGGAATATCCTAAAAGAGCTGGTACCTGAGGACATGTGTGTTTGCTTGCAGAATAAGGTTTGAATTGATGGCTCACTTAGCTGTTCGCTGACATGGATACCTTTATTTGTGTAATAGAGATAATTTTATATATTTCAAATTAAAAATCTACAGATTTTGCATACATAAAGTGTCAATATCCATGGAGCACTCCTAGCTGAATATGCCGTGGTGAATTGTGTCCTGCTTCTTTTGCTGGATGGCATTCATTGAGTTTTACCAAAGATTGTTACATCAGCATGTGAAATTTTAACTTGAAAAAAAAATTCATTTTAATCTCTTAGCCTACGCCATTGTCCTTTTCTATTTCTCTGTGTGTGTGTATGTATGTGTGTATGAGAGAGAGGAAGAAAGAGAATTAGGAATTTATCCAGTATATTATCACTGGGTCTATTTGCTTTATTTTCTGGTTTAAAAGATAAATGCAAAAGTGACATATGTATGCCACCTGGGGACTAACTTGATCAGCTGAGGGCTAATTTTCATTTGGATTCTGAAATATATTCAGTTCAGTTCAGTCGCTCAGTCATGTCCAACTCTTTGCGACCCCATGAATTGCAGCACGCCAGGCCTCCCTGTCCATCACCAACTCCTGGAGTTCACTCAAACTCATGTCCAACGAGTCGGTGATGCCATGCAGCCATCTCATCCTCTGTCGTCCCCTGCTCCTCCTCCCACCAATCCATCCCAGCATCAGAGTCTTTTCCAATGAGTCAACTCTTCGCATGAGGTGGCCAAAGTACTGGAGTTTCAGCTTTAGCATCATTCCTTCCAAAGAAATCCCAGGGCTGATCTCCTTCAGAATGGACTGGTTGGATCTCCTTGCAGTCCAGGGGACTCTCAAGAGTCTTCTCCAACACTACAGTTCAAAAGCATCAATTCTTCGGCACTCAGCTTTCCTCACAACCCAATTCTCACATCCATACATGACCACTGGAAAAACCATAGCCTTGACTAGACGGGCCTTTTTTGGCAAAGTAATGTCTCTGCTTTTCAATATGCTATCTAGGTTGGTTATAACTTTCCTTCCAGGGAGTAAACGTCTTTTAATTTCATGGCTGCAGTTACTATCTGCAGTGATTTTGCAGCCCCCCAGAATAAAGTCTGACACTGTTTAGTTTAGTCATTAGAGATATTTATTGTGCTTTTACAAATATATATGTGTTGAGTTGTTTGTGTGTATCCATCAAGCCTGTGATAGTTTGCCTGTGCTTACCTGTTTGAGCTATTTGTTTCACTATAAAAATGTGCTTCTTCATTCTTCAAGGTGATCTAAAGCTAGTCATTCCCTTAGATAATGTGCCTGTTATGATGTCCTTAAAGCTTACACTTCCTTCACATGAGACAGGACACACATTTCATTTAAATTAGTCCTAATTCTGTCACTTAAGCAGCCCACTTGTGTAAGCAGTGGAGACGCTTGGCTAGTCATCCTTGTTTTCTATGCTTACTTTGAGGAATTCTGAAACTACTGGCAGTAGACATGATAAGAGCATGCTGACATAGGAAGATCAAATAAGGTTTTTCAAAAGCCCTCAAGAGCTAACTAGACAAAATACTAGCAAATTACCAGAGTGCTGCTGATATCACAAGCATAGATGCAAATTAAAACACCCTTGGTTAAAAATGTGAATAGTTTCATATAATGGAGAAAAATTTAATATTTAATTTCACATGTAAGCAAAGCATTTAAGAGAGATTTTAAGGGGTAAAAACTGATTTCTCATATGTGAAGGTAAGACCCAAGTTAAACCTAACTTTAAAATATGTTTTTGATGGATGTAAAAACAGTCTTGTCTTTTATAGCAACTCTTTTTCTAAAATGTATCTGTCTATAAAGAATTGTTCACTATCTATATGTAGCTTAACAGTCACTCTTTTTCATTTTCCTGCATTTGTTCTAATTCTTATTCATCTGCACACATATTTTGGCATAGCATAAGTTCATTTTAACATTCTGTATATTTTTGCTGTATTTAGTAATCACAGTTTTTTCCCCTGTGACTGCAAAGAACTCATAATTATACTTTTAATAGTGAAATACTATTCTATCATAAATTCTATCATTTTTTCCACAAGTAAAAAATGTGCTTTAATATAAATCAATAGTTTCATTTTCTTTTAAGTTTTAATCAAGAAATATGACTAGGAATAATCATTCATTTTTTATAATTGCTTTACAATATTGTATAGTTTCTTCTGTACAATGAAGTGAATCAGCTTTATAATTTATAACTCTTGATTCTGTTGTGTTTAATTTATACCAGTATCTTTTTCTTTTTGGACTATCTCCTAAGGCCAAATAAATAAATAAAAATAAAAACAAAAATAAACAAATATAGCCTAATCTTAAAAGTTTTTGCACAGCAAAGGAAACCATAAGCTAAATGAAAAAGACAACCTACTGAATGGGAGAAAATATTTTCAAATTAAATGACCAATGAGAGGTTAATACCCAATATATATAAATAGTTCATATAACTCAATATCAATGAAGACAAACAACCTGATTAAAAAGTGAGCAAGAAACCTGAACAGATTTTTTTTTTTCCCCCAAAGAAGACATCCATGTGGACAACAGGCACATGAAGAAGTGCTCAGCATCATCAGGGAAATGCAAATTGAAACTACAATGAGATACCACCTCAGTCCTATCAGATGGCTACTCTAATTCTACCAAGAAGAGTGTTGGCTAGGATATGGAGAAAGGGGAAACCTAGTAAACTTTTGGTGAGAATATAAATTGGTACAGCCACTATGAAAGTAGGATGGAGGTTTCTCAAAAAACTGGAAATAGAACTACCATATGATCCAGCAACTCCACTCTTGGATGCATGTTCTTAAAAGTGAAAACCATGGACTACTATGGTGGTCCAGTGGTTAAAACTCTATGCTTTCACTGCAGAGGGTGCAGGCTTGAATCCCTGCTCAGGGAACTAAGCTCTCACTTGCCACATAGTATGGCCAAAGAAAAGAAAAGGTAAAAAATAAATATATATTAAAAATAAAGCCCTTAGTTTAGAAATATACATATACCCTGATGTTCGTAGCAGCATTATCTATACTAGCCAATATATGGTAGCAACCTAAGTGTTCATCAGCAGATGAATGGATTAAAAAAGGGTTGAGATATATATGTGTACATACATATATATACAAATATATGTACACATACATATAAACATATATGTCAACGTGAACGTGAAGTCGCTCAGTCATGTCCGACTCTTTGCGACTCCAAGGACTGTAGCCTACCAGGCTCCTCTGTCCATGGGATTTTCCAGGCAATAGTACTGGAGTGGATTGCCATTTACACATGATATAATTTTATTCATCCACAAAAGAATATATATATAAATATATGCACACACAATGCAATGTAACTCATCCATAAAAAAGAATAAAATTATGCAATTTGCATTTTTGTGGACAGACCTAGAGAATGTCATGGTTAGTGAAATAAATCAGAGAAAGATACATAGTGTATGATATCACTGACATGTGAAACCTAGAAAAATAAAATGAATGTATATAACAAAATGTAAATAGGCTCCCAGATACAGAAAACAAACTAAGATACAGAAACTATTATGTGCAAAATTGATAAGCGACGAGGATGTATTATACAGCACAAGGAATTATAGCCAATATTATGTGATAACTTTAGATGGACTATTTTGTGTTAAAATGTTAAATCACCATGTTGTCCACCTGAAACTAATATAATATTGTAAATCAGCTATACTTCAATGAAAAAAAGATTTAAGCTTTGTGAAATCATGTCAATTAGTTTATTTTACTGTAGATCCACAGGAATAGTTGTTTTTAATTAGGACTTCCTGCTAAGGAAACTTTTTAAGCTGAAATATGATTGAGTTAGGGAGAAGCATCGATGAGTGATGCTGGGAAAACTGGACAACTACATGTAAAAGAATGAAATTAGAACACTTCCTAATACCATCTACTAAAATAAACTCAAAATAGGTAAAGACCTAAATGTAAGGCCAGAAACTATAAAAGTCATAGAGGAAAACATAGGCAGAACGCTGTTGGATATAAACTGCAGCAAGATGTTTGACTCACCTCCTAGAGTATGGAAATGGAAACATTAAGTAAAGAAATAGGATCTAATTAAACTTAAAAGCTTTTGCACAACAAAGTAAAACTATAAATAAACTGGAAAGGTATCCCTCAGAATAGGAGTAAATAATTGCAAATGAAGAACTGACAAAAGATTAATCTCCAAAATATACAAAAAAGTCAAATAGCTCAATATCAGAAAAACAAACAACCCATTCAAAAAATGAATGGAAAACAGACATTTCTCCAGAAAAAACACACAGATGGCCAACAAACACATGAAAAGATTCTCAACATAGTTCATTATTGGAGAAATGCTATTGAAACCTACAATGAGGTATCACTTCACACTGGTCAGAGTGGCCATCATCAAAATATCTACAAACAATACGGGAACCCTCCTGTAATGTTGGTTGGAATATAAATTGATACAGCCATTATGGAGAGCAATATGGAGATTCCTTAAAAACTAGAAATAAACCTACTGCATGACCCAGCAATTCCACTTCTAGGAATATACTCTGAGAAAATCATAACTCAAAAAGACACATGTATCCCAATATTCATTTCAGTACTGTTTACAATAGGATATAGATGGAACCCAGATGTCTATCAATAGATGAACAGATAAAGAAGATATGGTACATATACAAAATGGAATATTACTCAGCCATAAAAACAGATAAATTTGAGTCAGTTGAACTGAGGTAGATGAACCAAGAACCTACTGTACAGAGTGAAGTAATTCAGAAAGAGAAAGACAGATATTGCACATATATGAAATCTAGAAAAATGGTACAGATGAACCTATTTGCAGGGCAGGAATAGAGATGCAGCCACAGAGAAAGACTTGTGAGGACAAATGGGGAAGTAGAGGGTAGGGAGAATTGAGAGAATAGCATTGAAATATAAACATTACCATGTGTAAAAGAGATAACCAGTGGGAAGTTGCTGTATAACATAGGGAACTCAACCCAATGCTCAGTGATGACCTGAGGAATGGGATGGTGGGGGAAGGAGGGGATATGTGTATACTTATGGCTAATTCAAGTTGTTGTATGGCAGAAACCAGCACAATGTTATAATACAATTATCCTCTAATTAAAAATAAATTTTAAAAAGACACAGCAAACCAATATGCACCTGTACGTAAATAAAGTACAATTTCACAAAACTATAGTGTATGAGATGCATGCTGATATTTTTATGTAACTGTATAATTTTTTTCACAAACACAATAACTTGATTCCTTGTTCACTAGTGAGTCTTGAATTACAGTGAATATGTTGATAATTATTTGTACATTTTTCATATGTGTGCTAATAGGTGGCATTCCCTTGCCTGGACCTCTAGCCCAACTTGCTTCTATCAAATATAGTTGAAATATTTCTAATCCACAAATTAACAACACCTTTCATATGCATTTGCAAAAGCTACAAAAGTCATAACACTTTGTCTCAGAGCTGACTGCTCTTTCTGAGTGTTGGGAATAAATTATCATTCATTAGTGCATTTCGAGTGGTCTCTGAGGTTGTTAAAACTTTTCTCACCTTGTGGTTTGAGCGAACTGGAATTAAAGGCTCTACTGCTCTTCAGAATTTGACCTTAGTATAAAAATAACATAATTTTAAGGCCCAAAGGATATACTTTCTTACTCCCAGAGTCCCTTGCAAACCATGAGTTTTGGCTTCTAAATGCCTCAAAGCATTTTATATACTTTTGTATATTTTCAGTGTGATGGATTAGAAAGGGATCAGGTTCTCTGTTTCTAGATTTTTATGAGGACACAATGAGGTGATATACTCTCTAAAATCTTTGGAATATCTAATTTAGTAATGAGTATCTGGAATCTGAGAGACTATGAAAAACCTGCCATATTTTTCCAGACCAACATCATTCCCTTGTGCAAAACAGTTCTTGTTATAGCAAAGTGGGTGAAAAAAAGTAATTAAAGTCACTAATACTTTCTAAGTGTTTGGTGAGTTTTAGTTAAAGATTCACTGATATTCTAATTTTTTCCCCTGTTTTTCTGTGATATCAAACATTTACAGCTAGTGTGGCTGGCACTTTATCTTACACATATATTAATGAAGATCCAAAACAATGCAGAGTGGAAAGATAAACTCATCTATATAGGAAAATTAAAGGGCATTTAACTGGAGAGGGGAATTCTAGCAGCCCAAATGAATCAAGATCCTGCTGAGAGGTGGCTGGTGAAAGCCATAATTGGTAGCTGATGGATTTTTAAATACAATATTACTTAATATTCACTTTTTTATTGTTTCTTGTGCTGCATGGTAATCAACTTCTTTACCTTAAAGTGTTCAGTCAAATGCTTTGCATGTGTTGTTTTTGGGAAAAAAACAAAAACAAAAAACAATGAATATTGATTATTTTCCACAAGTAGTTGCTACAGAATAAAAAAAGAAAAAATTGAGGGAGGTCTAATATTAGTGAGAGCTGCTGCTGCTAAGTTGCTTCAGTCATGTCCGACTGTGTGACCCCAGAGACGACAGCCCACCAGGCTCCCCCGTCCCTGGGATTCTCCAAGCAAGAACACTGGAGTGGGTTGCCATTTCCTTCTCCAATTAGTGAGAGCTAGAAACTCAGAATGAAAGTAGCCATTAAAATGCAATATTGGAATAATATGCAGAAATTTTCATTAGAAGGCAGGATGAGGAGCTCAATCCAGTCTATTTCAACTAAAATTCTCAGGAAAACACTATTTTATATCTGGATTAGTATATATGTATTTTACTAATGACTTATACTTCAGTCTTGTATGTGGCTTGCCAAAATAGCAAATCTAAAGATAGAAAATAAATACCATCAAAATTCCATAATCACTTTCTGCTTCTGCCCTAGCCACCAAAAACATCTTGAGTCAATGCCATTCTGTTCTTTTCTGCTCAGTGTCAAAATGGCTATACTAATGTTCTTTCTTGTTCCTGGAGCTTTCCAATAATAATTGCCTCTATAACCTAAAACCATTGGGAAAGGAGAGTGGATTAGGATGGCAGCCAAGGAAAGAAGGGATGCCAAAAATATCGAGATGGGAGACAAACAAACAAAAATCCTAACAGCATCCTTAAAATATTGGATTCCTCAGATACTATTTTGACTCCAAATAAGCCAGGACCTCCACTGAAAATCATTAGATTTGCTGGGTACTGGGAACCACAATTTTACACAAAATTTAGAGAATCTATCTCACGTATTACATGGCAATCACTATAGGGTGCAAAAAAGCCAATGTTTAACCATCTCCTATCCCTAGATTTGTGATGTACAATTAGAGTCGTCAGAATAAAATCCATATTCAGAAGTACTTGTTCTGCAATTTAATGTTTCAAGTCCAGATCCCTCTCAGATGTTCAAGCATGTGTTTTTCATGGACAAACATGAGTTTGATATTTTTTCCTGTAGCTTTGAAAAAATTTACTATGTTTTTTAAGTATTATTATACTTCTTTTGTTGGTTTGTTTTGAACATAAGCATATGATTAGAATTAGGGCTGTTTTAAATTCCAGATGATGAGCCTGAAATGTATATGCCTCTGTTTTATAGGATGCTCTGTGGTCTGTTATTCTAGAATGCACTGGCTTGCAAATATATAGCCTCATAGATATATAGCCATCTTTTTTGCACATACACAGGAAAATTGGCTCCATATACCTTTTTAATTTTTTGGTAACTCAATTTACTATAAAGGAGCAAAGGTTTTTAAAAAAGCATTGTTTTGTATTGTTACTGCAGACATAAATTTCAGTTGTAGTTATTTTTCTGAAGTTATTTTGCCATTGCCAATAACATCGTCTTAATAGTGGGTTGCCAAAAATATTTCTGTTTTATTGTTTAATTTACTTATGGGGAAATGATGCTCAGTATTACTTGTTTTTCTTGATTGTGTACATATTGACTCAAACCAGAACAACAAATTACAATGAAACTCAAAAAAATATCATGGGTTGCAAGTTCAACAATACTAACTTTGCATATTGGCCCTCTGTGGTAGTAGTTTGCTTGTTGGCATCTTTGTGAAATAGTATCTACCTCAGTGAGGGAAATTTATATGTCCTTACATCTATAGGACCACTGAGTAAATTATATTAACTACTTTAATTCACAGATGTCATAATCTTTCATATATGCCTTGCCTTTATTAGTTTATTAGAATAGACTCATGAGATAGATTAGCCTGATATTTTTATTCCTGCACTATAGGTAATAGAACTGAGGTACATATTAAATTACTGGGTACAATTTGTCTAGCTAGTCACCAACAGAAATGATATTAGAATTTAATGATGTTTAGATGAGTGATGAAATATGTAAATAAAATGTTGAGAAACATTCTTATTCAAGGACTCAAGTATAAATATGGAGCATTTTCAAGAAGTGGAATAAAAGAAGAGCAAAGATCATGGGACAATGCACTGTGAAATTTGTGTAAAAAAAAAGTGAAAAACCAATCTTCAAAGAAAAACATACTATCATGATCATCCTAGTCTTTCTCTACCCACTGCCTCCAAATATCATTGCTCACCTCTTGTCTTGACCCAACACATCTCAGGAACAGAGTCAAAAACTTTGTATGATGTTTTTTCTTTAGTCTCTTATTTTAAAGCAATATCTTCACTAAATTTTTCCATGAAATTTTCACAAGACAACCAGGCATATTTTCTTGTAGGATATTTTTTATTTGTCTGTAATTATTTCCTTGTGGTATCTTTCATTGTGCTCCATCATTTCCTGTGCCCTCTATTACTGGAAGATAGGTCTACAAGCTAGATTAGATTCAGATTAACTTTTTTTTTTTTTTTGCAAAAGATTATTTCATAAGTTGTAGCATACACTTCATAATTTATCTCGTTAATGAGCACATAATTCCGGAGTTTCCTTGGTGGCACAGATGGTTAAGAATCTGCCTGCAATGCAGGAGACCCAGATTTGATCCCTGGAGAAGGAAATGCTACCTACTCCAGTATTCTGGCCTGGAGAATTCCATGGACAGAGGAGCCTGGGGGACTACAGTCCCTGGGGTCGCAAATAATCTGACATAACTGAGTGATTAACATTTATTTTTAATTGGAGGGTACTTGCTTTATAAGATTACTTATCATGAAAATTTTCTGGAATTTAGTTATCATTAATTTTTATTTTATATTGGAGTAGAGTTGATTTACAATGTGTTAATTTCAGATGTACAGCAAATTTATTCTGTTATATCAATATATATAGTCTCTTTTATATTCTTTTCCCATATGGGTTGTTAAGAGTATTGAGTAGAGTTCTCTATGGTTTATAATAGGTCCTAGTTGATTATTTATTTTATATGTAATAGTGTATATGTATATACGCCAATTCAAAGCTCCTAATTTATCCTTTTCCGCTACCTTTCCATTTGGTGACTACAAATTTTCTAAGTCTGTTTCTGTTTTGGAAATAAGTTAATATGTATTATTTTATAGATTCCACACATAAGTGTTAAATAATATTTGTCTTTCTCTGTGAAATTTAGCTCGTCTATTCCTTTTGAGGGTTGTGATTTTTTTTTCTGTGATTTTCACTGGCCCCTTTTATCCTTTGTTTCATTTACATGCTCTTGGCTCCATTATTTTTTGTACATCTGGTTGCACTATTCTTGACAATTCAGTAGTTTCACCATAAATTATGAGTTGATTGTATTTTTTCCCTTCAGTGTCCTCAACCTTTGCTTATCTGCAGTTTGTAATCTTCCTATTTTTGTTTGTTTCTGTTTTCAATATTTAAATGTTTGGTTTGCAACTACAAATGCTTTTTATAATTATATTAATTGCTGCAGGAGAATCCTGTGATAGTTTTCTTCTGTTTTGCTAATTTCATTTTTGGTTTTTTTTTGTTCACTAAAATTTTAATTTTTATATCCTCCTTTCTTCTTAACATAACTTCATATGTATTTGTTTTACCAGGTTATGTTTGTGTTTGATGGTTTCCCTTGAATTCCAGGAAATACTCTGGTATATTTATCACGTGTTTCTCCTTTTTCTTCATGCAAGCTTAAAGAGGTTTCTGATTGTTGACTCAGTTGGAGATCTAATCCAAATACAATTCATTTTGATCCTTGTGCTTTCTGGCCTTTTCCTCTTTTTAATGGAGAGAACAACTACTCTGCACCTTTCCATTTGACCTTTGTGTGCCAGCAACAATGTTTCTTTCCTGCTTCTGTGTTTTAACAATGTCCTCCTAACACCTCAGTATTGTGGGGAAACAGTGGAAACAGTGCCAGACTTTATTTTGAGGGGCTCCAAAATCACTGCAGATGATGACTGCAGCCATGAAATTAAAAGACGCTTACTCCTTGGAAGAAAAGTTATGACCAACCTAGATAGCATATTCAAAAGTAGAGACATTACTTTGCCGACTAAGGTCCGTCTAGTCAAGGCTATGGTTTTTCCGGTAGTCATGTATGGATGTGAGAATTGGACTGTGAAGAAGGCTGAGCACTGAAGAATTGATGCTTTTGAACTGTGGTGTTGGAGAAGACTCTTGAGAGTCCCTTGGACTGCAACGGGATCCAACCTGTCCATTCTGAAGGAGATCAGCCCTGGGATTTCTTTGGAAGGAATGATGCTAAAGCTGAAACTCCAGTACTTTGGCCACCTCATGCGAAGAGTTGACTCATTGGAACAGACTTTGATGCTGGGAGAGACTGAGGGCAGGAGAAGAAGGGGACGACAGAGGATGAGATGGCTGGATGGCATCACTGACTTGATGGACGCGAGTCTGAGTGAACTCCGGGAGATGGTGATGGACAGGGAGGCCTGGCGTGCTGCGATTCATGAGGTCGCAAAGAGTCGGACACGACTGAGCAACTGAACTGAACTGAATGCTACTTTCAGGGATTTTTCTGCTGTTTATTCCCCCCCTGAAATGTTACTTTGCCACTTCTTCACTGCTCTAAAGCAGCTCTGTTGAAATAGAGGGAAAACGCTTTCATCCTACTAAACGCATTTCTTTGAAATACTCTCTTTCATATTGAACTCAAGGAAGAGTTAAATAAATTGACTGTTATATGAATACAACTCTTTCAATTTCTACTTACACTTTTCTCAGTGGGATTCTAGTAGCCTTTCATGCTACCCTTTTTTCTTAAATACTGCTTCTTTTCCTGCCAAAATCCTTCTCCTGCCTTTCAGTTCATCTACTCTGTATACATGAAACATATGACTTTGAAGTTCCCCTATATTTTCACATATCTGTGAAGCAGTGAACACAGGTGTAATTGTTCCTACATGATAACTGAGGGAACTGAAAGTTAGTAAATGACTCATTAATTATCACTGGTCTAGGATTCAGAACTGTAACAAAAATTCATATCTTCTAAGTCTCACTATGGAAATTTTCTACTACACCAAGCTGATTTGTCCAATTAGTGACAGTGTTGTACAGCTAGTGTTTAAACCCTGGACATACCTAGGTTCTCTTCCTGACTCCACCATCCGCAAGTTGACTCCTTATTACTCAATGATGTCTCAATTTCCTCATCTAAAATATAATAATATTATTTAACTTAAATATTAATTGAAATACATTAGTTTGAGACTAAAAAACTCCAGGAATTCTGATGTTTTTACCTAAGTGATAGCAAATGGTATGCTCTAAACATTCTTATGTGTTAGGTGTTGTTTTTATCAAATGATCTTGGGTCACTGCTGAATAAGAGCATGCTAATGCTAACAACTTTTAAGAAGATTTTCATTTCTTACATAAAGATACAGGACAAAGTATTATAAAATAGCATTCATTTATATATATTATTATTAAATATACTTCATTCTTTTCTCTTCATTTAAGGTACCATCTTCTTCAGAAACATATAATTTTCTTTTATTGTTTAATTGAAATATGATCTGTGATAAATGAATATGCATAAGGCTTTTAATACTTCAAGCATATTTAAATGCATTTTGAATTTACAATACCTGATGGGTTTTACAATTTTAAATATAATCTACATTGAATATGGAGCATGTCTACCTGTATTAGGAGCCAGATCAGCATACCTTTCTGTAGAAGATTTGGGGGGCAAGGGGACATGGGCTCTATCATGATATTTTTAGAGCCAAAACTGCCACTGACTATATTTAAAAGGATGGTAGTGACTGTTTACATGCAAACTGGGCAGCCAAAAATTTGCCTCACAGGTCATTATCTGTAGGCTCCTGGAGAGAGAAGAACGTTTCCATATATTTGGATGGAACCTGATAAAGACAGTAACTTGTGTGGATTCTGAAACTGATGAGGGGCACAGGTATGAGAGTAGCTAGGAACTTAGTGACACTTTAGACAGGGAATGCACTAAAGAACAAGTATATGTAAAGGACATATGATGTCAGTAGAAATACATCCATAATTTTGGTAATGGAACAGGTTGAAGGTAAAGGAGCATATACATGGCATGAAGCTTTTTGAAATCAGAATAAACTTGCCTATTTAAGGAATTTGCTTGTCTTCATCTAGAGTATGTAACTAACATATTCAAGGCTGTAAGTTTTATTGTGCTGTTGGAAGCATTATCTATACAACTCTTGAAAATCCATGTTTAGTTTCAAGATGTAATGATGATTTTATATTGTAACAAATCTATAAAATTATAGATTAAAAAATCATTTTATTTTGTAACTGACCTGCAAAATTATATTTTACTTGCAATGTTATATACTATATAAAAAGGAGAAAACCAAATGAATTGTATAGATACGAGCACATATTTTATAATTGGTTTAATGGTTTTTTCTCTTTCCCATTTGCCATTCTTACATTTGGAAGGGAGAATTATATCAGTGAATATGATAACAACAGATCTTTTCTATTGGCATTTTTATCTATATTTCTTTATTAGAATAATGTGAACATCAGTTTAAATTTTTTTAATTGCTTACAAACAAAGCAATCACCATTTGTAGAAATAATTACAGAAACCAAATACTTTAAACATATCTGTGATAATACGTGTTTGAAAATATTGGTAAAACTTTGTTATAAGGGAAAAAGCATAGAAGAAGAAAAAAGTTCTTCTTTTTTAATTCTATAAATTATGGATCAATAGAAATCTTTGACATGTTAATTATACCTCTATGTACTCTTGCCTGAAAAATCCCAAGGACAGAGGAGCCTGGTGGGCTGCAGTCCATGGAGTTGCAGAGAGTCAGACATCACACTTTCATGCATTGGAGAGGGAAATGGCAACCCACTCCAGTGTTCTTGCCTGGAGAATCCCAGGGACAACAGAGCCTGGTGGGCTGCCATCTATGGGATCGCACAAAGTCGGACATGACTAAAGCGACTTAGCAGCAGCAGCGTGTGTAAGCATCAAGTTTCCCAGTAATTTGTTAAGTATTATCTTAATCAATTCAAACAGCTATAGTGCCAGGGTTTGATTTGATTACTCTCACCAATAAGATTCTGAAACTAATTAAACAATAAGGAAAGGAATGAATAATATTAATAGTTTATAAAATGTTAAAATGATACCAAGTCAGAATCCACATAACTTTTCAAGAACATATTTCAAGCATATCGTTAAAATGTATGTGTTAGTTGCTTAGTCATGTCCATAGGATTCTCTACACAATAATACTGAAATGGGTTGTCTGTCATTCCCTTCTCCAAGGGGTTTTCCTGACCCAGGAATTGAACCTGGGTCTCCTGCGTTGTAGTCAGATTCTTTACTGTCTGAGTTTCCTGTGAAGCCCCAGGATGAAAATAGGAAGGTCCATGTATTTATGTATGTATGAAGCATATTCATAAGAACACATATACACATATATTATCCTCTAAATTAGAAACCCTATGTTTGTTCTAGATTGTCAAAAAATAAAACCATTTTAGGACTAGTCTACTCTAACCAAATTCCTCCTTTATAATCCAGAAGAATTTCATTTAGATATGATAGCACCTTTGAAACAAGTAACAAATATCTTCAGTAAATTATAAGATAATAATCCTAAAAGGACTCAGTGTGACATAAATATGTTTATGTTAGAAAATGAAAATAATACAGCAGGAAACCTATTTAGAAATAAGTTTAAGAAAATAGTCTGGAGGACTGCACAGACACAGCATTGATATGCAAATTAGACTTTAAGAGATGCTGCTTTCCTGGGAAACTGCTGAGGACTGGCCCTAATGGTAGATTGTAAGGATGCACAGGGAAAGATGTTCCGCCATAAAGACATTTATAGGAAAACTATTGTAGAACTGTCAAGAAGAGGTGTTTCAAGAATAGTATAACAATGACTCTGAGAATGTTACCTGTAGGATAATCTCTACTGAGCATTCAGTAGAGATAAAGATGTGGGGTGGAATGACCTGTAAGGAGGTATCAGGGCTATTCCTTTAAAGTCAATGATACGCCCCAGGAGAAAGGATGTGTTTCACATTTTCTAGATTTCTGCAAGGATTGGATGAGCTCTCACACATAAAGAGTTTAAGACAGTGCTGTTATAGTGAAATACTCAATAAATGTTAGGTCTTATCCCTTGTTATTATTTTACTATTGCTTAGTATAGTGCCTTATGCACAACAGCTTTTTAATTGAGTAGTTGATTAATAAACAAGAAACCTGTATGTTAATATTTCACTTGTTCAGTTCTAGAAGAGTTTGCTGCTAATTGTGAATAGAACTTTGCTAATACAATGAGTCTGTATATACACAGCAGACAAAGGTCTAAAAAATTGAAAATGAAAGTTGCTGAATCATATCCAACTCTTTGCAACCCCATGCACTGTAGCCTGTCAGGCTCCTCTGTCCATGGAATTCTCCAGGCAAGAAAATTGGAGAAGGTAGTCGTTCCCTTCTCCAGGGCACCTACCCAATTCAGGTATTGAACCCAGGTCTCTGGGCTTCCCTGGTGGCTCAGCTGGTAAAGAATCTGCCTGCAAGAGAGACCTTGGTTCAATCCTTGAGTTAGGAAGATCCCCTGGAGAAGGGAAAGGCTACCCATTCCAGTATTCCGGCCTGGAGAATTCCATGGACTGTATAGTCCATGGGGTCGCAAAGAGTTGAACACGACTGAGCAACTTCCACTCTGGCATTGCAGGTAGATTCTTTATCATTTGAGCACCCAAGTTGTGTTTTAGTCACATTTTTTTTTTAATGAATTCAATCATGTACTTTTCTTCATTCTATTAGAGGAACACAAGGAATCTGAAGTTATATGTGGTTATTAACTAGTAATTAGTGATTACTAACCTAGACAGTGTATTAAAACCAGAAACATCACTTTGCTGACAAAAGTCAATATAGTCCAAGCTGTGGTTTTTCAAGTAGTCATGTACAGATGTGATAGTTGGGTCATAAAAACAGCTGAGTACCAAAGAATTGAAGCTTTTGAACTGTGGTACTGGAGAAGACTCTTGAGAGTCTCTTGGACAGCAAGATCAAACCAGTCAGTCCTAAAGGAAATCAACCCAGAATATTCATTGGAAGGGCTGATGTTGAAGCTGAAGCTCCAATACTTAGACCACCTGATGTGAAGAACCAACTCACTGGAAAAGATCCTGATGCTGGGAAAGATTGATGAGAGGAGGAGAAGAGGGCAGCAGAGGATGAGATGGTTGGATGGCATCACTGACTCAATGGACATGAGATTGAGCATACTCTGGGAGATAATGAAGGACAAGGAAGCCTGGTGCAGTTCATGGGCTCACAGAGTCTGACATGACTTAGTGACTGAATAGAAACAACAGTAGCTTTATGAATCTATTCAACATAATTATTCCGTAAAGTAGTAAAATCACCTATACAGTTCATAAATTTACTAAAGAAAAGTCATTAATTAAAGGTGACATGTACTGAATCATTCTTTAAGAATAACTTTTGTATTTAGGCATTAATCCTGTAAAGTAGCAGTTTAAATTTGGGGAGATATATGAATTTATTTTTCTGATGGCTGGTCACAACTGTGTTTCTGAACTGACCCGTTGATCATGTAGGGTCTTTAATCATTGAATTTATGTAATGAATTTCCCTTACTGTGACTCTAAACTCATCAATAACTTTCTTGATAATAATATTGGCTTCCTTTATAGTTGTTGTTCAGTTGCTAAGTTGTGTCTATTTTGTGACTGCATGGACTGTAGTCCACCAGGCTCCTCTGTCCGTGGAATTTCCCAGGCAAGAATACTGGAATGGGTTGGCATTTCCTTCTCCAGAGATTCTTCCTTACCCAAGGATTGAATCCAGGTCTCCTGCATTGCAGGTGAATTCTTTACCACTGAGCCACCAAAGTGTGTTTGTTGCTCAGTCATGTCCTACTCTTTGCGATCCCATGAACTGTAGCCTGCCAGGCTCCTCTGTCCATGGAACTCTCCAGGCAAGAATAGTGGAGTGGGCTGCTGTTTCCTCCAAGAAAGCCACCAAGGAAGCCCATTATAAAGGGAAGTCCTTTATAGTTAGTACTGAGAGAGAACTGGGTAACCAGTGGTAACATGGGTAACATGGGTTTTTCTCCCAGTGGTAACATGGGTAACATGGGTATTTCTCAAGGTAAACTAATGAATTAGCATTCTGCTATTTATTCAGTATGTCTGAATAAGTAGCGTAAATATTTAATTCAAGAGCTATGAAAACTGAAGCACACATTACACTTATTTAAAAGGCAGAGTTTAGGCGTTACACCAAGGGACTCACTTTGTTTAGCCATTGTTTTATAATGAGTCTTCAGGTGCCAATGCTTGCTGACATTTTTAGTCTCATCCATATGAACCTAATGTAGCCCCGGATGAGGTAAATTTGAACCTTAGAAAACTGGATGAATGATGTTGCTATTGGCATCTTACATATTCTAATTGCTTCATGGATGGCCAGTTTTTGAAAGTCTAGTCTTTAGGAAAAAAAAAAATTTTAACAATAAAATGAAAATAAAGTTCTGTTTAACAGCAAAGTACTCATGGTTTATAACTATTTACCATCAAGTTTATATATTTAAATTTTTGTTAAATAGTGGTCAATAGACTTTCTCAGCAAGGGAAATGGTGAGGCACAGCATTAAAAAGAAACCACACCGTATATTTCTTTAGGTTTTTGCAAGTTGGAAAGACATTGTCCAGTTCTCTTAGTTTTTTTTTTTCCTGCCTTTCTCTCCCTTTTTTTCCCCCCTTCTTTATTCTCTTTTCTTTTTGTCTTATCTTTATGTTAAATTGCTAAAAACAAAGATAAGACAGCTTTTTTCATTACTTTACCTCAATGTTTTGTTGCTTGGATACATGTTCAGTTTTTTCTTCCTTTGGAAATACTTTTATTGGCATTGTCATTCTTCTCTGGTGATGGAGAAATATGGGAGAGTATAAGCAAAAGTGCAGTAAAACTTAGGGCTGTAATCAAACTGAAAAGAAAGGAATCCAAGGAAGATTCTCCTGATGCACAATGTATTACAAGGATTGTGTCTCATGCAGCAGACAGTTAGATTTTATAGTGATACAGACATTAAAGAAAAAAGAAAAATCTTTTCTGTTTTCCATAACTGAGCTTATCTTTAATGGCCCCAGATTTGATAAACCTTGTAATAGTAAATATAAACAACAAAAAATTGTAGTAAGTAAACTTATCCATTTAAGTTATCTCAGTCTTCTCTAGTTTAACATGATCTTTTAAAGGTAAACCCAGTTTCTTTTAGATAAATGATCAAGCCTTCAAGGTTTCTCCATTCAATCACCTCCACCATAACCATCCCCTTCCCCAATATGCACACATCCTAGACTCACCTTGTTGCTGTTGTGCTCCTCACTTGTGTTGAGCGCCTCAGTTGTTCAGTCACGTTCGACTCTTTGTCACCCCACAGACCACAGCATACCAGTCCCGTGTCCTTCACTATCTCCCAGAGTTTGCTCAAACTCCTGTCCATTGAGTTGGTGATGCCATCCAACCATCTCTTCTCTGTCACCTCCTTCTCCTCCTGCCTTCAATGGTTCCCAGAATCAGGGTCTTTTCCAACGAATTGGTTCTTTGCATCAGGTGGTCAAACAATTGAAACTTCAGCTTCAGCATCCATCCTTCCAGTGAATATTCAGTTGATTTCCTTTGGGATTGACTGGTTTGATCTCCTTGCTGTGCAAGGGACTCTAAAGAGTATTCTACAGCATCACAGATTGAAAGTATCAATTCTTTGGCATTCAACCTTCTTTATGGGCCAGCTTTCACACCCTAACATGACTACTAGTAAAACAGTAGCTTTGACTGTATGGACCTTTGTCAGCAAAATAATGTTTCTGCTTTTTAATATGCTGTGAGGTTCATCATGGAGAAAGCAATGGCACCCCACTCCAGTACTCTTGCCTGGAAAATCCCATGGACGGAAGAACCTGATGGGCTGCAGTCCATGGGGTCGCTGAGGGTTGGACACGACTGAGTGACTTCACTGTCACTTTTCACTTTCATGCATTGGAGAAGGAAATGGCAACCCACTCCAGTGTTCTTGCCTGGAGAATCCCAGGGACGGGGGAGCCTGGTGGGCTGCCATCTATGGGGTCACACAGAGTTGGACACGACTGAAGTGACTTAGCAGCAGCAGCAGCAGAGGTTCATCATAGCTTTTCTTACAAGGAGCAAACATGTTTTAATTCCATGGTTTCAGTCTCCATCTGCAGTGATTTTGGAGCCCAGGAAAATTAAGTATATCACTGCTTTCATTTTTTCCATGTCCATTTAGCCATGAAGTGATGGGAGCAGATGCCATGATCTTAGTTTTTTGAATGTTGAGGTTTAAGCCAGCTTCTTCACTCTCCTCTTTCACCTTCATCAAGAAGTTCTTTAGTTCCTCTTTCTTTCTCACATTAGGGTGGTATAATCTACATATCTGAGGTTATTGATATTTCTCCTGGCAATCTTGATTCCAGTTTGTGCTTAATCCAGATTGATATTTCACATGACATTCCCTGAATATAAGTTAAGTAAGCAAGATGATAATATACAACCTTGACATACTCCTTTCCCAATTTTGAATCAGTCTCACTTATGCTGTATCAATAACTTTTCCCCCTCATTAGTGTAAGGACACAAGGGAAGCTCATATTGCAACCTGAGCAAGGAAAATAGGGGTTTCTCTTGATATTTGTGCTGATTTCTAACTAAAATGTGGACTTGTCTTTATTCAACAGCTTTTCTATATTCATGGATTAGCTACTGAAAAAGTATAGTATCAACTGTAGTGTCTCTGCTTAGTTAGTTTCTAGCTTTCCATCTTGTAAATCTGGATAAGTTGCTCTGCCTGGCCTTCAGCTGACTTTACTGATCCTATGCTTCTCAATCAGGTCATGCCATTTGCTTTTAATTTCTACTTACTTTGGACTTGCTATCAATTTGCTTCTTAATACAGGAATTAAGAGGCAAACTGATAGCAATTAATCTGATGACATAATTCACAGAAACCTTTTGCATCCCACATTATGTGAAAGA